>NC_030854.1:2452602-2490110 GCF_000208745.1 Theobroma cacao
AAAATAAGGAAAAAAAAAAAAAAAAAAAAAAGAAAAAGAAAGACAGATGCTTATGGGCAAAGCAAATTGGCTATAAATAACAACCAGTATCCAGATTTACTTACAAGTAGGGGTCTACAAATTTCTCCCCTTTATACTCATTTCATTCTGACAATGATCCTTTTACAGAAAATGAACTGCTTTTTCCTTAGGGAAAATTAGATCACTTAACTGGTGCAAGAATTGTATATAGCAAAAGGAATGCGACTATTATAGTGGCCCCTACTAAAGTAAATCCTGGACTGGTCCATAACATGAGGTTTGACCTCTCTGTTCTCTTGATGGGATCAACCTCCTCAGACAAAGGATAGTTTGATTGTCTAGGATTCCAGGTAACATACTTGTCAGGAAAGAACCTTGAGAAGATGGACTTTTTGCTTTGCTTCCTGAAATTTGTCCATGCCTTATCCCAATCAGTTGAGAATTTATCACCTGAGGTATGTCCAAGAATAATTGTTGTATGAGTATTTGGATAGGAGAAGCAGTATAAGGGCAATGTAAATTCAGAAGTAGCTAAATCATAAGAAAGTGATCTTATACCAACATAGCATAGTCAAATCATTGTTCATACTTGCACAGTGACTTAGCCCTAACACCAAAAAATTCTTTCAACATCAATTGAATTACAGATGTAGCTAATATGCAATAATGACTGCACTCCGCTGCCTGGGATATCAGTTAACACCATATAAAAGTTTTATTATTTTAATTTCCGAGCTCCCAAAAAAATGAAGTTCGTAAATATACATGGGCTCCAGTAGATAAATCAAGTTAGTGTTATGTTGATTTCCATGTGTATGCTAATGCACTAATGCGAACACCTGATAGCAGTGGGAAGAAACGATAGGAAGAAGGACAATTTATGGTATGACAACAGTGTTAAACAAGGGCAGGCAGCAGGGCACTAGCAAAAGCCTGTTTCTAGTATACAGTCTGCCTCACAATATAGTAAAGATGAGAATCACTTCCTTGATCCTGAAGTATTCATCTCGCATATTCAAGCACAAGTCTAATCTAAAGGAATAAATATTCTTTAAATGTGCTCTCCAGGTCAACCAAGTTAGCCACTGTTGCTTAAATCAGTAGAAAAATTACAAGACATGGGCATGCCTAATCATGATAATGATCACAGGCAAATTGGATATACAATAGGACTCACTTTTCAAAAACTTTGAATTCTAGATAATGTAATGCAACCACTAACCAGGAATATTCAAGTTCCTAAGAGCTCAGATGAGTACTAATTCTATTTCCATTCCCATTCCCGATTCCTCCACCTAATCTTGGATGTCAAAAAATAAAGTAAAATTTATGAGTAATTAGGACTTCTGTTCCTAAAAACAAACTAATAAACTCCAATTGATTTAAATCTTTAATGAAAATGGCTTAGTGACAGTAACACCAACACAGATAACAGGAGCAATAGTAAAACTCCAACATTAGCAGCTGCAGCAAAAGAAAAGAAATCTTCTTTCTCAGAATAACTATATTGGCAATGTAACCCAAAACAACCAAAACTTCAAACAAGACGGGCAAATTAAGAAAACCCAATGATATGGTAAAACACCCTTTTGACATTTAAGTGAAATTGCTGCTGAGTTGATACTTTGGGGCCTATATATAAAGCTGATGACATACCCCTGTTATCACCGTTTTCTTGAGGTTGCCGAGAGCCTTTTTTGGAGCAGAAAATTTTGAAAGAAGAACAAGGATATGGAGATGTGGATTTCTGTGATGTTCTCCAAAAGCCGTGAGATGTTAAGCTCCCGATTCCAGCTTGAATATCCATTGGCATCTGAAACCGAAGATTCCAATTGAAGCTACTGACGCCACAGCTCCAATGATCTCTCTCTCTCCCGCACCTAAAAAAATATCAATTTTTGGATACTTTCTTATCCGCTGGGAAAATCTGACAACCTCAAATTCGTCCATGTCATCATATGACACGTGGCAGCATAACTAATTTTCTTTTATTTTTCTATTTTCAGTATAAATATATTCTTTTTTTTTCATTTGGCCAAAATATTCCTTCTTTGTTACTACACCCTTTTAGTTCTTCTCTAAATATAGATATAATTAACTTATATTTTTGTTTAATTAACTTTTAGTGTAATTAATTTCTTATACTTTCATTTTTATAATTAACTTTTAATTATAATGTAACTCGTCAATTTTTTTATATCATGTCGCTATAACGTGGCATATTATCGTATTATAATAAATGATTATGTGACATTTAACATAATCATGTGATGATCTTCATCTTTTATGTTATTGATATATTAATATTATACGAATATAAAATGATAAATGATATTTCGATTAATAACAATTAATTGTAAAAATTTATTTGATTCAAAATAAAAATATAAAAAATTGATTAAAAATGATAAAAAAATAAAAATTTATTTAAATTTATTTGAATAGTTAGAAGAATTCTTTTAAATATTATATCTTATATTTTTAAGATGTTCGATTTTTAATATCTTTATGGTTCTTAATGCTCAAAAAATAAAAATAACAACATAATTTCCTTAAGAAAGAATACCCTTTTTTATTTGAGAAAAAATTCAAACTTTTTTTTAATAAAAAATATATGCTAATCACTTAATTAAATAATGTAGTACTCAAAGAATGCCTTTTGGAGACACAAAATAAAGTAACACCACATTATCTAAGAAAATGTCATGTAGTTAATCCTAATCACCTTTGTTCTTTCCTAGGTGAAAGTGATAGTATAAGTTTGGATGAACTTAAGTTTTGTGATGTACTAACAAAGTTTCTTATTTCAGCATTAATTATCTGATACTATAAAGTTATTATATATTTTAAAATAGCCAAAAAAAATCAGACAGAAAGATTATAGAATCATTAACTACCTTGGTGTTCAGTCTGATGAGATGTCTAGTCAATCAAAGACACATGGCATTATCAGAGACGCTGGAGACTCAATCTGGTGCGACGTGAATGACCAAATCCCATCATATTTCTCTATCGTCACCTCTTGTTGCCCAATTCCAGTGGCACCAAAATAATTAACCGGTCGAAATTAAATTTTTTCTTCTCATTCCTTGGCACTGGGGCACGCAGGCTCAGCCCTGACCTCTCTGTCCTGTCCCCATTCCACTTAGTTCGCCCAATGGTCGGCAGATTGGCCTAAGACAACACATGGGACTGACTTTTCTTTTACACTCCCGCGAGTGGAAGATCATGCTTCCACGTGTCATCAGATCCCGTTACAGAAAAAGCCGTGGACAGCCCGGTGGGGCATACGGAATAGTTTTAAGGTTGTCAAATAAAAACTGAAGTAATTTGAATCAATACAATTTTTTTTTTCTAAGCAAATAAAATTAAAATATTTTAAATATAAAAAGTCGTGAAAAATTGACTTAGATCGGTTTAGGCTTAAAAGTTAAGTACAATTTTGGTTATAATGACTTTTGTCACTGAAAACCTAAAAGCTTACAATTTTAAAAAAGTTTTTTATATATACTTTTTTAAAGCGAACGAAAACAGACCATGGACACTTCTAGTGGGCCATGGTTTGGCCATCACAACCTAAAGCTTGATGTAATGTCAACCGTTAGATCGTTGGGTCAAGACCAGACAATGGAGCTTCAATCTGCACCACTGTTTTTTTATTTTTTATTTTATTTTTTGTGTGTTTTGTTTAAAATATATGTCATTAAAAAAATAATTAAAATCGAGGTGCAAGTGGAAAAATGGGGGGACGGGTACACAGGTACGAGAGGACACGATATTGGGTGGTTGTTTTAATTTAGTGGACAAGAAAGACTGGCGCGTAGCTTTCACAAATCTATCGTGGGACCCACCCTTCCTTTCGGGTTTTAACAACTTATGACGAGCAGTTTTTCGCTTCACTCTTCAACACATCGGCGGCGCTGTCAACGGATTAATCGGCTTGTATATTGCTCTGTCTCGTCGCGTTGCGTTGCTTGCCAACCCCAACTCTACGCCCCTACACCATGAAAACTACGGTGTGGCCTCCTGCACGAAAGAATTTTTTTTTCAAATATTTATAAGTAATAATAAAAAAATAAAATATATATCTTCTAATCACGCTGCTTGACTCATTAATTTTATTTCAAATATTGTATTTTCTGAGATATTTATTGGATAAATTCAAAAGTAAAATTTATGGATCCACGAATTATTAGATCACATCAGGTGAGAATAAAGGCCATGAAATTGTTTTTTTTTTTTTTAATATTCAACATTATAACACGAAAAATGTATTAAGAAAAAAGGCCAAAAGGTCAAAAGGCAGAATGGAAAGTCTAGTACTGTAGTTATAGGGAGGTTATCCAATCACGTTGTAGTATTAGATACTCCCTCCTGAATTAGACCACACAAGAAAGAAACCTCTCGGTATGGATAAAGACCATAAACTAAAATCGGCGTAGAAGAGGAATTGAAATGAGACGATTAATTGAACGGCCTTAGATAACTCACCACACATGTTACCCAGCTCCACCCGCCAGACAACTGAGTTCATCTCTCTCTCTCTCTCTTTCAAAGTCAGTCATTTTGTCTATAGTTTGGTTGCAAAAAGCAAGCATAGGGAAGGAAAAAGAAGCAGAGCAAAACATGAACTCATCATCGTCGTCACCGAATCCTCCACTGCCTCCAGCACCTCCTCCGCAGCAGTCTTCCACGTCCGCGAACGCCGCTGATGGGTCCGGAAAGAAAGTCAGGAAACCTTACACCATCACCAAGTCACGTGAGAGTTGGACTGAGGAAGAACACGACAAGTTCCTTGAAGCTCTTCAACTGTATGTTCTTCTTCTTCTTTATTTATTTTTAAGTTGAAAACTTTTGGACCAATTTTGTTCTTTTTTGAAAAATTAAAATGAATTACAAGTACCCAATACTTCGATTTACTGTTTTCTTGGGTTTCCAACTTTCCATCTCCTTTTTCGGTCGGAAATTTACCCTTTTCTTGCTGTTTCTTAATTTTGATTCTGCTGTTTTAACTAGTTTAGAACTTGGAAAGTCTTGAACGAGTCATTTCTTGAGATAATTGTGAACTGGATGTGTTTTATGGAGAAATTTATCTGCAAACTTGATACTCAAGTTGTTTGGGAGCTTAATTTTGGCTGAATTTGGTACAAGAATTTACCTGATTGTTACTATAAAACTTCCTTGTCGGTTTGTGCATTGAACCTTGTACGAGGATGCCAATGACAATACATTTACTTCCTTTTTTTATTATTATTATTTTTTTGTTTAGGATATGATTTGCAGCTGTTGCCTTGTTCTATTTATGTTTTATTAGCAATTTGAACTGTAAGGATCAATGTTGTCTTGTAATAGAAAAAATTCTTGTTAGCATGATTTTTATATAAGTAGTTTTCTATCTTTCTTCCTGACTTAGGTTTGACCGTGACTGGAAAAAAATTGAAGATTTTGTGGGTTCAAAGACAGTTATCCAGGTTTAAAGACAACAATTGGATGTTGTGAGCTAAATTTTTAATATTTAATCTCATTTTGGTTCATTTTTTTTAAATGAATGCTCGCTGCCTTTTCAGATTCGAAGTCATGCCCAGAAATACTTTTTGAAGGTCCAAAAGAATGGGACAATTGCACATGTGCCTCCTCCTCGCCCCAAGCGCAAAGCTGCTCACCCTTACCCGCAAAAGGCGTCTAAAAATGGTTTGTTTTGTTAAGGATTGTGAAGATATACTAGATTGAAGTATTAAGGCTATGATTACATTTTGACATGCTTTTAAATTAGCAGTTTTAGTGTCATTGCAAGCATCCATGGCTTATCCTTCTTCAATAAATACCATAGCACCTGGATATGCTCCCTGGGATGAAGCGTCCTTGCTAGTAAACACTGCCCCAAGCAAAATCATGCCACCACAAGATGAATTTACAAGCCTTCAAGGAGCTGAAGGCATGCATACTTCTCTCCTTTTTTTTCCTTTGTTATAATAGTAGTAGACTAGCTTTCCTAAAGGGAATATTCCAGCACTTCTTATGCATACAACGTTACTGATTCAGCTGATATTGGATCGAAGGGCGTAGCAAGGATTAGTAACAGTGGTGTCAGTGGCATTGGAAGCTCAAGTAGGACAATACCTAGTTCTGATATGCCATACCAAGGGAAACAAGCTCCCATGCTTCATGGTATTTGTGTTGGCCATAATCAATTTTTTTTCCCATTTACTTTGTTTGTACTTGATGGTATAGGTCAGCTTTATCTTTGTTTTGCAGGTATACCGGATTTTGCTGAAGTTTATAGCTTCATTGGGAGCATCTTCGATCCAGACACCCAAGGGCATGTGCAAAAACTCAAAGAGATGGATCCGATAAATTTTGAAACTGTGAGTCAAATGGCGCTTATTTTTTTTATTTCAACAGGTCATATTTGTAGTATATATCATAAATGCCCTGCCCTAATTTACATTATATGATGTAGAAAGTTTAAAATAAAAATCAGAGGAAATACTGGTCGACATGACCTGGTTTTTGGTCAGTAGTGACCAACAACCCCTTAGATAAAGTTTACAAAGCAGTGTATAGGAATAAATGCTGATGACGTGTTTATATCTTCCTTTCTAAAGTCTGGGCCTTGTCTGTAAATTCATTAAAATAGCAATAGGCCCAGATAAGGTTGTTGATGTTTTGTGAGATTCTTAGAATTTGTTGCATAATTTGGACTGCATGGTACATATAGCCTTAACTATTTCTTGGAGTCTTATATAAGCTTTATAGAATCGTCTTCTGCATCCTCTCATGGATGGATGTGGTGAAAGGCTGGTCTTTCAAATTTAATTTCATGTGAGGCTATAGAATGAGTGGTTATATTTGAGTATTGCAATCAATAGGAGAGGTGCCTAACTGGTTTATCATGGGAAAGCTTCTACAAATTTGTTGTAAGAACAGCCATCTCTGCATTCAGAAGTTTTCTGATTTCACCTATATATCACAGGAGATTTCTTTGATGTTTGCCTTGTGGCATCAGAAAAGTAATTGAACATGACTTTTGATTATATACAATCTCTGCCCTGTGAAATTTCCCTGTTCTAAATGATCTGGGTTACTGTATGTAATTCCTTTTTGTGACTTTTTGCAGGTCTTGTTACTGATGAGAAACCTCACCGTTAACTTGTGTAGTCCTGATTTTGAGCCAGTCGTAAGTATTTTTATGAAGTTAGTGTTTATGCTTTTCAGACATTATTTTCTGTTCAAATTTTATTGACTTGGGTAAATAGGTGCTTCCAACTTTCTTTCTTTTTTTTTTCCTTCATTTTGAAATAAAAATGTCTAATGATTATGTTGCTACTAAAACATGATTTCTTCTACAATGCTTGGGTACTCGCATATTTCAATTCCTTCTTGGTTATTTAAATGAGAGAAAACCAAACAGAACTTTTTTCCTCATCAGTGAGCATATTTTCTTTCTTTCTATGTTTTTTCAATGACTGTTCTTTACTGCTAACTGATTGATCTCCTTGGTTGTTGCAGAGGAAAGTTATGTCCTCATATGATGTCAGCACAAAAACGGTGGGACTTGGCACGGGAATTATTCCCCAAAGCCAAACGAATGATATATCATGTTAAGCTGTTTATTATGTAGGGCTTGCAGGCAAGTACGTGCTTTTCATTTGTTTTTTCTGCTTTTCATCTATATTTTCATTATAACTTCCTTTTGCTGCATCAGGATTGTAATTTTTGTTTCCTTTGACTGCTATCTTAAATCTAAAGTGTCTAATGAAACTTGGACAGCATGCTTGGAGGTTACTAGGTGAAGGAGTTGCAACCACCACCTGGAGAAAATGTTAGAAATGTTGAGTGGAAGAAAGGTTTGCTACTACGGACTTTCAAGCTCTGTAAGGGTCTCGATGTGCAGCGAGTCAGGTGGAATGGTTGTCACCCGGTTTTGACCTATCAACCAGATAATTGTGTATATTCTTGTGAGGTTTGTCAATTAGCCGTTTTACCCAATTGTGAAGTATGCCTTACAATAGAAGTGAAACTACAAGAATTTGAACATATCTGTAATAAAGATCATGGTTTTGCCTTATGAATGTAGCTAGAAGGAACTCCATGGCAACATGCTAGATTTCTTAGCTATTGTCATATATTGGTTATTAACAAGTATTCCACTAGAATATTATCTCTCAGTTTGACTAAAATTTGATGGGATCGTACCAAGGTCAAAGGGGTGCACGCTGCTGCTTTCAAAGGCATTCATAAGCTCATTAAGAACCCCCTTGCTCGTGGAAGGAAACTGTTTGTGCTGATTGATTTGCCAACTATAGCAGGCTGCTGTGGAGGGTTTCACTTATCTGGTCTCTCCTTCCCAGACCGTGTCTTTTGCCTTTTTAGCAGGTAGCTTGGAATCCTGCACCTCTAGTTGGCGCCAAGCTGCGGTTCTTCTCCCAGTTCCTTTGTGCTAATATAAGCTATTATGCCAAAAACCAGTTGTAGGAAAACAACATAATCATGTACTAATTGCCACACTTCAAGTCTCTTCATTTTTTCCCTTCTCATCTAACCTCAAACCTTTTTTTGGGCTAGTCAGAGGCATCGCTTATGCCACGTATAAAAGGGTGATTTTCCTTTGAGGACAATAATTTGTAATAACAATAACAACAGAGCTTTTCTCACTATTTGGTATTTAATTAAATGGGTGGTATTTCCTTTGTTGTATTACATTAATATTTAATATCATTTCCTACATATTTTTTTTCTTGATAGAGTTTATATAGAAGTAACCATTAATGGCACCTTTGGTTAGCGAAATGACAGCTATTTCATGAAAATATAATATAAAAATTTTTAAATTACCTAACAACAGGCATTGGTCTGCCCAATATATACTCCTGAAGCCCATGTTCTCTTCTGGGTCGGACCATCTCGTTGTCCCTTTCTGATACCCGTAAGAAAACTGCCCCGACCCGCGACCATCAGCAACCACTGATTTGCCTTCTCCCTCTTCCTTTCTATAGTCTTCTGGAGTCTCCAGTCAAGTTTTTCACACATTTCTCCGGGAACATTTCTTCAATCTGTTACTTGACAGAGCAAAATATGTGAAGGAAAATCTGATTTGCTGTTGGTGTTGGTAAGATTACATCTCTGTTAAATCAATGAACGGTTTGGGGTTCAGCTGCTTTTTCTCGGTTATTTCTTTGCGAATTCTAGCCTCTAGGGTTGTTTATTTTTTGTCAGATTAAGGCATAGCTCAAATCGCTTTCTTTTCTTTGCAATTACTTGGAAAATTTCATTGGGGAAAATAGTTTTAGATCAAGCAAATTGAAAATGCTGCAACATCAGATAGTGCAATCCCCAGCCAGGCTGGGCTTAACGAACCCCAACTCACCTTCTCTGCAAAACCCTACCCCTCCAAAATACCCTTCTTCCCAACCCCAGCCCCAACCGCCGCCGCAGCAGCAGCAACAACCTAGCTCCACCAATCTCTCCGCCACAACCACCTCGTCAGCGCTACTTTCTCTTCTCCCTCCACTGCCCAGAGCACAATCCCTCCTCCTCCAAATGGCCTCCTTAGCTTCCAAACTCTTTGAAGTCTCCCCGAATCGTACCGTCTGGGTGTCCGCCTTTCGCGGATCTCTCCCTTCTTTCCTCTCTTCGCAAATCCAAACAACGCCTCCCCCTCCGCTTGAATCCACCCCAACTTCAACCAAAGAAGTCCTCTCCTTATTCACTTCCCTCCAAACCCAACTCTTCGAAGCCGTTGCCCAACTCCAAGAAATCCTGGATCTTCAAGATTTTAAGCAGAAGATTGCGAGGGAAATTAGGTCCAATGATGGTGCAATTCTTGCTTTTGCTAATAAACTTAAAGAGGCGGAACGGGTTCTTGATATGCTTGTTGATGATTATTCTGATTATCGGCGGCCTAAGAGGTTGAAATTGGAGGAGGATGGTGGTGGGGGTGATGATGATTCTAGTACCACAACGGTCGCATCTCAGTTGAATTTGTCGGATATTTTGTCGTATGCGCATCGGATTAGTTATACTACTTTTGCACCTCCGGAGTTTGGTGCTGGACAGGCACCTCTTCGCGGGGCACTCCCCCCTGCTCCGCAAGAGGAGCAGATGCGTGCTTCTCAGCTGTATGCCTTTGCTGATCTTGATGTCGGTTTGCCTAAAGCAGTTGAGGCTAAGGAGAAAGCTGTCGAGGCAATCATTGAGCCACCACCTGCACAGCCTGTGGATACCAATCCACTTGCAAATTTGGCAGCCCTTCAGGGTTTGCTTCCTCCAAACTTTACAGTTCCATCAGGCTGGAAACCTGGGATGCCAGTGGAGTTGCCAACCAATCTGCCTGTGCCACCACCTGGATGGAAGCCTGGGGACCCAGTGCCACTGCCTCCGTTGGACTCCTTGCCTATACCTAGGATGGAAGAGCCACACTTGCGGCCTGTTCCGCCTCCAGGATTGCATAAGCCACCTGAGCCAATCCAGGTGCGACATGTTGAGCTGGATATCCTGGATCCTGATGATGATAGCAGTGATTATAGTAGTGATGAGGGAAGCTCTGATGATGAAGATTGATAGTGTGATGGTTTGAATGATTGGTAGTTTGAAGTACTTGAAGTAAGTGTACCTGCAATATGTAACTCATAATTTTAGGAACAAAATGGAATTCTGAGTTTCATTCATGTACCCGAATGCTAAGTAATTTGCAATTTGTAGAGTCCTTTTCACTAACCCATCTGAATTCCTTTAGTTGGAAAATAATTGCATTTCCTAGATATATAATTATTTCTTGTCATGTATCAGAATTGAAAATGAGAAGGATTTGGTTTTGTTTTACACTAAACATTCAGTAAAACATCCTGCATTCAAACCATTGATTGGACACTATCCTGGTAAACAATAGATGGTGCTAGGAAAGGAAAGCAATTCTTTTACCATTATTCGTTACAGAACCATTGATGGGATATAGAAAGTTGCGAGAACTGTTATTTCTGTGAACAAAGAGCTACAAATCTGCGAGGGTTGCATACACTTGGTACTTGCAGACACAACAGAGGTGATCTTTCTTGCAGAAGGTGGAGAAGGTAGTGGTTTAGAAGGAGGAAGAGTGGAGAAGGTAGATGAATTCTGACCATTTATTTATTTTTAGATAATTGATATTGAAGGTGTGATAGTTCATATTGAGTTGTATAATTCCAATAGTTTGAATAATAAGAAATTAAATTAAAAAAAAAAAAGAAACGAAAACCCCCAATCTTGCAATATTCAGGAGTTAATATGAAATTGAATGTTCCAAGTTTCAACCTGATTTTTTCGGAATGAAAAATGGCAAAAAGCTTGGACAGGCTCAATCTTCAATCATTTATATAGGCTAGGCTGGTGTAGAGTCCATATTGACATATCATGGCCCATATATTATATTAGGGTGTAGCAGCCCAAACTCATCCTCGTAGGCCCGTTACCTGGTAGAACAGGCTAAACCCCGGAACCAAACAACTGAAACCCTACCATATTCTCTTTACACATCCGCACTCCTCAAAACCCTAGCGCCCTCTCTGTCTTACATCTTTTACTTCATTTTCCCAACACTCTCTCACTACCCAAACCTTGAACAATGGCAGCCGCGGCTGCTGCCGTCCGCCCTCTAGTCTCTGTCCAGACTATAGAATCCGACATGGCCACTGACGCCTGCCCAACCGTCCCTCTCGCTGATGTCATGAAAGCCTCGATCCGACCCGACATCGTCACCTTCGTCCACGACAACATCTCCAAAAACCGCCGCCAACCCTATGCCGTCTCCAAACGTGCTGGTCACCAGACCTCCGCCGAATCCTGGGGTACCGGCCGTGCCGTCTCACGTATCCCCCGTGTTCCCGGTGGCGGTACTCACCGCGCAGGCCAAGGTGCTTTTGGAAACATGTGTCGTGGTGGCCGCATGTTTGCTCCTACCAAGATCTGGCGCCGCTGGCACCGGAAAATCAACGTTAACCAGAAGCGTTACGCCGTTGCCTCCGCCATCGCTGCCTCTGCTATTCCTGCCCTCGTGATGGCACGTGGCCACCGCATCGAGGCCGTCTCGGAGATGCCTCTGGTCGTATCCGACGCTGTGGAGGGCGTGGAGAAAACCTCGGCTGCAATTAAGGTTTTGAAGCAGGTCGGAGCATATCCTGATGTGGAAAAGGCTAAGGACAGCCAAGGAATCCGACCTGGAAAAGGAAAAATGAGGAACCGGAGGTACATTTCCCGTAAAGGTCCGTTGATTGTTTACGGAACAGAGGGTGCAAAGCTCGTTAAAGCCTTCCGGAACATTCCTGGAGTCGAGGTTGCCAACGTGGAGAGGCTTAATCTGTTGAAACTCGCTCCTGGTGGACACCTTGGAAGGTTCGTTATCTGGACCAAGTCGGCTTACGAGAAGCTGGACTCGATTTACGGGTCATTTGATAAGCCTTCTGAGAAGAAGAAAGGGTACGTTTTGCCCCGCGCTAAGATGGTCAATGCTGACCTTGCTAGGATTATTAACTCTGATGAGATCCAGTCGGTAGTGAAGCCGATTAAGAACGAGATCAAGAGGGCACCTTTGAAGAAGAATCCACTTAAGAACTTGAATGTTATGCTGAAGTTGAACCCATATGCGAAGACTGCTAGGAGGATGGCCCTTTTGGCTGAGGCACAACGTGTTAAGGCCAAGAAGGAGAAGCTTGACAAGAAGAGGAAGCCCGTTTCTAAGGTATATCATTTCTGTTTTGTTTTAGTATATTTTGTAAATGCTTTTGAGCTTCTTAATGATGATAATGTGGAATTTCTGTGGGTTAGGCTGATGCCTTTTATATGTCAATTGAATTATGTAGTATGTGCTTTGACTTAATGTTTAATGCCTTTGGATGTTTTGTTCCTTGAATTGGCTTGTGATTATTTTTATGATTAAATGAATCGTTTTGTTCATCGCTGCTTCTAATTGTTTGGTTAATTGCTGTATTTAGATTTTTTTGTGCTTATGAGATCACTCTTTTGGATGCGGAACTCCTAGAAGTGTGCTATTTTAGTGTCAACTGGTTTTATTGTTGAGATATTACCTCTATTGACGATAAGGTGCTGTTGCGGCTGTAACACTGTTTAATAGGATGCTTGGTTGCTTTTGATTAAATCTCGGCATATGGTACATGTAACTGGCATGAGGAGAGTGATTCTAATTTGGTTTGACTCTGATTCATACATGTTCTTGAGTCATCTCTTCTACATGTTTATCAGTTGTTGTGATTTTGTCAAGAGAATGGTAGGAAGTGGGAGCTATTTGTTTATTTGACTTAAGTCATTTAGTTTAGTCCTATGGTAGAAAGATGAGTTTAATGCATTAATTATTCCAATTTATGTTTAGCATGACTTTGGGCCCAAAATGGATTGTATTGCCAGCCTTTGTTTCTCTTTTTCCTTGTTCTAGTTGTTTTGGTGGTATTCAAATTATGTTGTCAAGTTTTGCATCTTTGTAAGATTCACATTGTTTCCTGCATTTGTCATTCTGTTTTTACGTTCTGAGGCCTCATTCGACTCTTTACCCATATCTTCTCTGGCATGCAATTTTATTCTTTGTTCATCTTTTGAGGAAATATTTTTGTATTAATGATTCTAGCCCACATGTTGTGTTTACTTTTTTGTTTTTATTCACTATTGTTGACTCCCCTAGTTTTTCCTTTTTGCTTCTCTTGGATGTTTCAGGAGGAGGCAACAGCAATCAAGACAGCAGGCAAAGCATGGTATCAGACAATGATCTCAGACAGTGATTACACAGAGTTTGAGAACTTCTCTAAGTGGTTGGGTGTGTCGCAGTAATTTAGTTTTTGGCTTTAGAAAATTCCTGCAGAGAATGTTTGTAGCAGTTTTGTTTTGGTGTTGACATTTTATTTCCTTTGCTGTTTCAAGTTATGGATGAGAATGGGTGGAATGGCATGCTCCCATGCTATTGTTTTTCTGGGCTCCGCCCTGCCTTGTTATTATTTATGGCTATTGGAATAGTTTCTTTTGAAATGAGACAAGAATTAAATAGTTTTAAGGTGTCTCGTTGGTCTTTTCTGTTACCGAAATGTTTATTTTGCAGTGTCCATCTAGTTAAGACTGGTTCCTAATAAAGCTTTAATTCATTTTTCTATTACTTGGTTGTTTTCTTCGACGCTATATGTTTGGTTGGTAGGTGGAGTGAAAATAAAGCAAGTGGGAAGGAAGGAAAAAGAGGATGAAAATTGATTACAGGCATGGTATCTTATAATGTAATGTGAATATAGTATCTTATAATATAATTTGATTATAGGTAATGTGTGATTACTTGTAATGTTTAAAATGTAAAAAAAATAACATTGCGGTGTTTGTAAAAAAAATAATTTTGTAGTTTTTTATTTATAAGTATTTTGTTGAAAATCTAATATTAATTTTTTTATTTAAGTTTCTTTGGATCTTTCTATTTTTCTTTGGGCCAAACATTTTGTTCTTGGTTGGGGGAGGGGGATCTGTGCTTCAAAAGAATACGAGGGGCCATTGGGTTTCGGGCCTATTGGCCAGAACTTGGAGTATTATTTGTTAACGCATTACCCAATATACTCTGGCTGCACGGGAAGGCCACACCTCCTTTATCTTCACCAAAATCCTCATATCTCAAAGCCTATGTGAAAGTAATGAGCCATTAACCTCCCAACTTATTATTACTTAATCGGAGGATGTCAAGACTAAGGGTCAGCTAAGCCGAGCTTGTAGTGTTGCGGGTTAGAATGTAAACATAATCTCATGCGATTTTAAATTTTGAAAATAATTTATAAATCAAGGATTTCTATTTTCAACTCAAAAGACAAATTTAATAAATAGTGATGACTCATATTTATATACTTAATATTTATTTCATCTTTTAGTGATGTGAGATCATAACATTTAACTTGTAGCTGCATCCCATTTCCATAAAAAAAAAATGATTAGGGGTGTCTCAGATCATGCAACTATTATTATCTAATCAGTGCTTAAGCATTTTTCTTAACATACAATCTTACAATCTGACCCCAAATTAGAAACTTTTGTTGGCATAAAGATTTGAGCTCCTCCTTACTCTGCCTTAATATGTGTGGGCTCAGAGCAATATTCGCATGCATTGACGCACCGAGACCATTAAAAAAGGGATAGCAACTTCAGATATTTGAGGTTACTATTTATGGTCCAACTTGCTATTTAGTTAATAATTTTTTGGACACTCTTAATCTCCTCGAGCTAGTACTTTGTATTGCGCATCTCAAAATTTTTAGTATTCAAGCAGATGGCACAACCTGAAATTGCATTAAATTAATGTTAGTGACAAACTAGGATGTCGCCATGATCAACAACTTGTCTTTTTTTTTTTTTTTTTTTTGGTAGTTTGCTTGCTAATCTAATCTCCCTCCCAACTTACACTCACTTTCATGGGTAAAAATATAAACAGGCTAAGGCTTTTCCTGAACCTCAAACAAATTTGTTTACTCGAGATATTGTACTTAGCTGACTGCAAATTAAAACAAAGATACATTAAAAATTATCAGCTAGCTGGATTTCCCTCTGCGGGATATTTGGAAAATCCCAAAGTCAAAAGTTGCGGCTTTTCCAGGCGCATCTTGTTTAAAACTTCCATCATCACGCAGTAAATAAATTTAGGCTGATGTTATTAAGTAGATGGCCTACGCCCTACTTACTGCCTCACATTTAAACGACATAACAAATGATAAATTAAAATTATGAAAAAAAAAAATCGTAGTAAGTTCACAGTTATCTGTTAATTCTTTTGATAGTCTTTAATTTTGTTTGGAAAAACATAAAATTATTTTAAATTATTTTTAAAAAAATTAAATAATTTTTAATTTTTTATTATATTTAATTAATTTTTATATTTTTATTTTTAATTAAATAAATATTTATAATTAACAATTGACTAATTGTTACTAATCAAAATATTATTTATCAATCTTATGTCACGTGACATTAATTTATTATTAACAACTTCACGTAATTATATAAGAATACTATGTCAATGTCACATAGACATAACATAAAGATTGATATTTTGATTAACATGGCAATGGTTAATAGTTAATTATAACAACTTATTAAGTTTAAAATAAAAATATTAAAATTTGATTAAATATAATAAAAAATAAAAATTTATTTAAATATTTTTGAATTTATTCATAAACTTTTTGTTAAGTAAATTAATTAAAATTAATAACGAAAACAACTTATTCTCATTTGAATTTATCTAGCAAGGTTTTTTTTTTTTTTTTTTAGGTAATCATGAAGAGTTGCTTTCGTTACTTTGCATAAAGAATTTTTCGTTAATTCCAAAATTTAAACCTTAAAACTTTCTACTACTTTTCTTATCATCAAACCAAATTCTCTTTCCAACCGTATATTTTATGTTGGTCTAAAGTGATGTCTATTATATTTTTGCCTAAGAACTGTCTTGCACTACTCTCTTTAAAGTCGAATGGAATGTAGGAAAGCAAAACCCCCGCCACCTAAAAGAGAGCAAAGTGGAGGGGATAATTTCCAACTTTAAATAGTTTTAACCATTACGATGACTAAGTGTGAAATATATTTAAATCTTAAATTTTTATGACAAATATTAAACTTAAAATTAATTAATAATTATTTAAAAAATCTTTATCACATTTAAATTCTTAATATATTTTTAAGGATAATATATTTTCATCTCTTAACTTTTAGTCATAATTACACTTAAGTCTATTAGTTTTCAAAATAAATAATCTACCTTAAAAGTATAAACATCATTAATATAAAATATGAAATGATTAAAATGCTTTTTCTTTTTTATTAATATAAAACATTATTATTATATATATTTTTGAAAAAAAATAAAGAGCATCGATTTATGCTCTCTTAATTTTTTTAAAATTAATAAATGATAAAATTATATTTTCAATAATACCACATTATCAAACTAACAAAAATACTAATAATTAATTAACGACTAGATTTATATATTAAGCAGAATATATTTTTTTGAGAGAATATTCATTTCAAATATTAACGAACTCACTTGAAATTTTAAATAAAACTTAAAAAATATATATTTTACTTTATTTTTAATTTCATTGATATAATATATTTTTTATCATCATTTTGTATCATATGATAAACTAATGAAGAAGACAAAAGCATGCTTCAATACCATATTAAATTTTTAAATAGATTATCTAATTTAAAATTAATTGATAATATTATTGTATTAATTTAAAAAGACTGTAGGATAATGATTAAAAAATAGTAAAAATGAAGGAACGTGATTTCCAAAGCACATGGCGTGGGGTAAGATAAAAAAGGCACATGCTGTTTTTCGTCCATTTTTTTCGCATCTGCCGAGGACACGTCAGGCATTCTATTTCTCGTCTTTGAAAAGGACAAATTTCTCATTTTTTTAAATAAAATAAAATAAAAAGTAAATTCTTTTTTAATAATATTAAAAAATATATAAAAATGGAACGCCTGTTTGTTTCAAAACAAACGAGATTACGAGATAGCCTCGGCCAAAGATTATTCGGGTGGGCCCATCTGGTTCGGGTTAGGCCCACATGTATGCACAGGTGTAGCCTTTCTATCACGCTGGCGACGTGTACGGATGCTGCCCTCTCTAACCTAAGACAATCGCCACGCAATTTGCAAATTTTTTATTCTGGAAAAACAATCTTCTTGTTCATGGGAGCAGGTTCCCTTTTGATCATCATTTTCTGCTTTCTGTTATTCCTTTTTTTTTTTTCTTTTTTTTAGAATCCAATTTTACTTTCTTTAATTTCAGTTTTCATTTGTTTGACCATTAATTTACGGAAAAGTATACAGTTGACACCTTGATATGTAATTAATCTATTATTAATAAAAATATTAAGAGTAGAATTTTGTCTTTTTATTACTTGAGCCTAACCAAAGCATGTAGAGGTCTTAAATTGAAATTATTATATATTTTTATATTATAAAAAAAATCTTTATGTTTTAACTTAATTAACTCCAGATTAAGAAATGACACGGAAAAAGAAAAAGATAACACAATTGTGTTTGGGATAATTATATATCTAACAATCAAAAATTTTTTATTCAAAGATTTTTAAATAGTTTCATTTCAAGGATTATTTTATATTTTCATTTGATATTTGATTTGTGATTATGACTCTTATATTTTTGTAGTCTTACACTTCTCATTTAGTACTAGAAGTCTGTTTTTTTCCTTATTACAAAAAAAAAACAACCAAACTATTCATGGATCATTTAGATTGTTCCATTGATTTTTATGCTTTTTATTAGCTTTTATTAATTTATTAATATTTTATTTATTTTTTACACATTTTTTTTAAATATCTACCACACGAAGCCTTGAAAATCGTCATAATTCATTTATGTCTGGATGTTAAATTAGTCTCAATCACAACAATGAATATCCAACATCAGATGTGGGTGTAATTGTAAATATTTATATAATAGTTTAAGTTAATCATTATTAACAATTTGAGTTTAAAATTCTTAGTCACATGGTTTAAGTTTTAAAAGTTATTAGATCAATGATGTTTGGATTCAGGTCATTATAATTGGTATAAAAATGCGTGTCAATCTGATGTGAGCTTCCATATTGGGTAATGAAATATTAGTCCTATGAGATTTAAGTGGGTAGGATTATGAAATGCTATCACACATTATATATAAAGATTAAAATTAATCATTATTAGTAACTTAAACTTAAATTTTTAAGAAACACGTGATTTAAAATTCGAATAGTTAGGTGGAATTGTAATACTCTATCTTATACTAAATGTTAATGTGGTTGTTAAAATTTATATAAGGGTCTAAGTCAATTACTATTAATAACTTGAACTTAAATTTTTTACAGTCAGGTGATTTAAATTCGAAAAGTTAAATGGGATTGTTATACATTATCTCACATTAAATATGAATTTGATTGTTAAATCTGAAAAATTATTGAATAAGTAATTATTATAACATAGAGGTGATCCTACCTTCTCCAAGGATAAGGCCAATAGGGAGGGGATTTCAACATTTAAAACAATCTTGTCTAAATAGTCTTTGAGCCGAACTCCCTATCATCTTAGGCTTACTCGTTCTAGAAAATTTGTTTTGCCCTTTTAATGGAAACCTATAGCAAGCAAGTTTTCTTGTAAATAAACTATTTTTTGGTAAAGATAGTTACAGAGCTAAAGTAGTGACAAATTTATTAACTCTTTGATCCAATTACAATCTCAACATCCCAAGCCTTTTAACTCTTTTCAGCCAAAAAGAAAAAAAGAAATTACTTTGTTTCATCTTCGATGCTGTCTAAGCTTAACATATCTAAAAATAGCATGTTTTCCCAATATGTCAGAATTAGCCTGTTGCTATAAATGAATAGGATGTAACATTAACATCAAACCAGTGCACGGTTGGCCAATTGGTGAATATGGTATTTATGGGGAAAAAATTCATTAATGTGATTTGGTACTCATTTAAATTTAACAAATATAGTGTATTAAATATAATTGGGATATTAAATTCAAATATAAACTTTTTATCTCTTTTCATAATTTGATATCACGTGTTCAATTTGATATTATTAATAAAAAATATTAATTTTGAAAATTTATAAATCAACAGACATTTAGCGTAAAATTAGAAAAAAATAATAATAAATAGAACATCAATCGACAACAGGAGATGGGGAACAATTTATGTTCATTTGATTTCAATTTTTAACATGTGATTGAAAGAAGCATTAATCAACCATGGAAGTTTCTTTTAGAAGCCAAGGAAAAATGCAGAAATATGCGAAGTTTTTAATGAGGGGACACTACCAGGCTTTATAATAAAATAACCTTAAAGTCTAACTGGGGAGGTTCATCAGGGCCGTCCAAAACCTAAGAAAGTACATCCAGATGAGAGACACGTGTTGGATGAGGGTGGGGGGGGGGGGCGGTTTTCTCTGGCAACAGTCTCTAAGCCTAAGGCTAGCTAGTGCTAGTCTAAACACCACTCGATTACCAGCTTTGAAACCTCCTTTCTTTTATTTTTTTGGGTGTCCCCTCATTATTATCTCACCTTATCTCCCACCAGCCTGAAATTGAACCCTCTGCTCTCTTCTCCTTCCTTCATTATCAAACTTTAGCTCTACCGAAACCAATGAAACCCCATCTAGTACTGGTACTATCAATTATACCCATGCAAAGCAAAATGATTTTGTGGGTTGGTGTTGGTACCCTTTTGATTTTTGTCCCTTTGATATGAGTTTGGAGTAACTAAGAAAGGGGTGATGGAGTGGATAAAGGTAAACTTAAATTAACTATTGTTCCTACTATTTTCCATTTATTGGTGAAAACATAAACTATTTATGAAAGCTTGTTAGATCATCACAGTTGTATATATAAGACAAAAGGATGATTATTAGCTAGTACCAAATCCCACCATTTCCATTTTGGATTAAGAAGGAAATTTTATGGGTTTGGAATACTAGTACTAAAAGAATTTGTTGTTTGGCCGTTTAACTGAAAGGTTGGCTAGCTAAACATTTATCAATTTTTTTAAATTTTAAATGAAGTTTTTAATTTTAATATATTTTATATGAAAATTTTAAAATATATATTTAATGTTTTTTAATATGATAAAATAAATAAAACACTAAAAATTAATTTAAATAATTTTTTAAAAATAAAAGTATTGTATGTTTAAAAACATTATTTAGGATTTACTAAAAAAGAAAAATAGATAGGAAGTGTAACTATTTTATTTAGGAAAATCTTTGTCTTTAATATTCTATTTTTATGTGTATACATATGCCTTTACATTGCAAACAAAATTATTAAGAAAAAAAGAAAGGAGGAAAGAGAGAGAATGGAGGGGGTTTTGAATATAATTTAAAGAAAAAAAAATGTTCCAAAATGGCAAAACAGCAGCTACTTGTTCCCTCATACGTCCCATCTTCCCCTTTTGAGGGACCCTCCCCTACCCCTCTCCCCCCCACCTCGGCCCTCTCCCTCTCTTTTCTCTCTCTTGCTCATTGTTGTTTCCTCCCTCTCTGCTTTACAATCACAAACCTCCAAACCCTCCACCCAACAAACAAATGCAGCCTCTCCCTTGATATCTCCTTCCTTGCCTTCCCGCAACTCACCCACCCATCCTCTCTGCTTCGTCTTTTTATACTTTCAAGTTCTTCTTTATTTTCCATTTCAGTTTTGGTTTTCTTTTTTGGGACTTAGTTATGATGCTGGATCTTAACTTGAGTGTTATTTCGGGTGGTGATGATTCAGTTGAGATGGCGGGAGAGGCGCTTCCAGACTTTTCTGGTTATAATAATAAGCAAATGGAAAATTCCGGGAGCTTCGATTCTTCCATCGTCAACGCCGACACCACCACCACTACAGGCGACGATGACTCTTCCTCCAACGCCGCTGCCGCCGACACTTTCGCTTACTCCTTCGGCATCCTCAAAACCACCGAGAAAAGGGAGAACAACCAAAGGACCATCCCGCTTTTCCCGGTCAACGTTCAGGGAGGTGGCGGGAAGTCAACGGGATCGTCGCAGAAGGAATGGCTGGATCTCGGTAAGTCCCGGGAAGCTTCGGAGCAACACTGTGGAGCCGCGGAGCAGAGGATCGCAGCTCAGCAACAACAGCAGGTTCAGTTAAAGCAGCAAGTGAAGAAGAGTCGACGTGGGCCCCGCTCCAGAAGTTCTCAATATCGTGGCGTCACGTTTTATCGTAGAACTGGGCGATGGGAGTCTCATATTTGGTTAGCTATTTTACTTTGTTATGAGTATCTTAACCAATCCTTCATTGTTGCTAATTAATTTTGCTTAACTCTAGCATTTAAAACTTGTTTTTCTTCCTCTGTTTTCTCATTGGCTGTTTTGTCTTTTCTTTTAATTTAATGCAGGGATTGTGGGAAACAAGTGTACTTGGGTGAGGGGCATTTAATCCTTGATCCTTCTTTTGTTCTTTTTTCCTTTTCGAGACGCTTAAAAACTGTGGGTTTTTTATTATAATCTATGAAAATCTGGCTGTTTTTGACTTTCTACAGGGGGGTTTGACACAGCGCATGCTGCAGCAAGGTACAATTTCTCATAAGGATTAAGGTTATTTTCGGAATATACGTTGAAAATCTGGGGTTATTTTTATTTATTTATTTATCTTTTTTTAAAAATTTTTGTGGGGTGACAGGGCTTATGATCGAGCAGCGATCAAGTTCCGTGGAGTTGATGCGGATATTAATTTTAATGTTAATGATTATGAAGAAGATGTTAAGCAGGTTGGGATTTGATTTGTTTAATTTAATTTGTGCTTCCTGAAAAATGATACAATTAATTAATTTAAAGAGACTTTTGGTTTTGTAGATGAGTAATTTTACCAAGGAGGAATTTGTGCATATCCTGCGAAGGCAGAGCACTGGTTTTTCAAGAGGAAGTTCCAAATACAGGGGAGTTACATTGCACAAATGTGGCCGATGGGAAGCTCGAATGGGCCAATTTCTTGGCAAGAAGTGAGCACCCTTTGGCTAGTTTATGACTTTTAATTCTATTTTTCTGTTTGATGTATTTAGTTATATTAATTTGAGTCTGTTTACTTTTGTTATATCTAAAACGGTAAAATATGGTTTGCATATGTTGTTTTAAAATAGTGAAAGTAAACTAGGATGTTGAATCATGAATGAATTGGTTCATGGTAACTGCTGGAAATTTTGATTTTTATTGGGTTAGTATATATTCCTTTCCTGCAGGTATATATATCTTGGGCTATTCGATAGCGAGATAGAAGCAGCAAGGTCCTTTAGATCAGAAATTCAATCTCCCTTGTAATACTACCAATTAATTGATTTCCCACCCAGCTTGACTTCCAATTCTCCTTATCTGTGTTTTGATTCTTTGAAAATCAGGGCTTATGACAAGGCTGCCATAAAATGTAATGGAAGAGAAGCGGTTACCAACTTTGAGCCAAGCACATATGAGGGGGAGCTAATCTCAGAATCTGATAATGGAGGTAATATTTGTTTTTAGGAATCTGTCATGTGAATATGTCTATAAACAATTCTTTTGAGTTTCAGTGTACAGTGAATTCTCAACCCTCTTGTTACAGACCGAAATCAAGGTCTTGACCTGAACTTGGGCATTGCACCCCCATATACATCTGATCCCCAAAAGGAGAATAACAATTCAGACAACTTTGCTATCCAGCGTGGATGGGATGGCCTGCCAGTTGAGACAGGAGCAAGGGTAATGTCAATCATAATTTCAAAATTACCCTCAGGATTAATTCAGCTCTCTGATTGTAGAAGGCACTTATTTGCTTAAAAAGCTTATATTCTTCCTTTTCAGATTGACAACTCTGCTCCGGCAACGATGAGGGTTCAACCTAGTCTTGGCCAGGCGATGGCATTCAAGCACCTTCAAAACTGGAATGGTGCAAATCCCAGTTTCTTTCCTGTTTATAGGGTAAGCTCCACATTTCTCTGGTTAGTCTCTGAAATTGTTTGATCATAAACATGAATTTTGCTTTGAATGTAGTGGGTTCTTTCAGTCTTAGGCCAAATTTTATTTTGAACATTTTACAATGCTACTGATTGCTGAATAATACACTTCATTCTATTCTTTACTCTTCTTCCACCTTACATAATTTCCACTGGCAATGAACTATTATGAAAATGGAAGTGATAAGTTAGAAGGAAAACTAATTCTTACCCGTAGAAGAGGTTTTTGTTGTAATATAAACAACAATCTGATGTTGTAGGTTTAATGATCAATGATAGTGTTTTCTTATTTCCTCTTGACAATGAATGATGTATGATAATTTTAGGATTTAATTTCTTTTGCTGTTGACAGGAAAGAGCAATAGAGAAGAGGATGGAAGTAGATTATGCACCAAACTGGGCATGGCAAATCCAAGGCCTTTACGGTGGGGCAAATCCAGTGCCACTCTTCCCTACTGCAGCATCATCAGGATTCTCGTCTTCAACAATTACTTCCCCATCAGCTGCTGCTGGCCAACTTTGCATTCCTAACACAACATTCCTCCACCGCCACCATTTCCCTCCGGCCATCACAAACCCGAACATCTCTCATTTCTACTGCCAGAGCTGAATAAGTTAGAATATGGCCACCATCTCGTATCTTCTCTACCGAGTAGAGAGTCTGGGTAGGCAATCAATGAAAATATTAGAAGGGGTTACAGGCTTACTGAAATTGATATAATGGAAGGCGGTACATAAAAGGGGAAATCAATTGATCGAGTTCATCATCGCATGTAAAAGCCTCATCAAACTAGTGTATTTGGTTTGATGATCATGATCAAAATTTTGGTCAATTTGAGCCCTTGGTTGAATGGAATGACTGTTATAGTTCCAAACCTTTGTTTCCATCATCTATTTTGTGGCCAGCAAGATATTTTCGGACTTTAGACTACAGTAGGGGGTGAGGGAAAGGAAAATGTTAAAGGCCCTTAGCATCATTAGTTTCGCAATGTTCCGGCCTAACCAAAGGAGTTCATGAAGGAATACAATAAAAATTCAGTTTTCACAGAAGCTTTGATGGCATGAAACCACCAATGTTTATCCAATCATATCCCCAAATTGATAATAATTGGTTAAAGTTCAACTACCCCATTAACAATTTAACCCAAACATCATATTCTTTGGTGAAAATGGCGTGTTCTTTGTTTATATTAGGGCAAAGGATCTAATCATGGATTGTTCCTACCAGGTTGCCAGCTGGTCAAGCTGGGAAAAACCAAGAAAAAGGGGCAATCTCTGACTGAAAATATTTACTGGCATTTCATTGTGGACTTTTGTGAGCCAAAAAAAGTAAAGAATAAAGAAGAGTAACATAAAAAAGAATTCCGCATTCCTCGGCTTTGCTCAAGGATAGTACGCCTGCAACTGCAAAAGGAAAATGGTAATCTCTGTATTGTGAGCAGCGTGAAAAGCCTGGCGTGTATTGTACCTTTGCATGTAAAAATGTAAGAAATAGTTGGAGTTTGGAGGCTTTGATTATTCCAGGCTTTCAAGTTCCGTATCTCTCCCCTTCCTTTTCCCAGTTCCAGGCTGCTTCTCTCATCTCCTCAAATTTTGTCTCTCAGTCATGCTTCACTTCGGCTCTTCTCTGCCTTCCCTCTTCATCTTCTTTATTTCTGTGGGTCTGTTGTTGGGCTCTACGCCAACCTGGTTTTAAGGCCTTGGCCCCTGGCTATTGTCCAGGGTTCAAAGATTCTAGGTTAAGGGTTTAGTCTATTAACCACTGGGTTTTCATAGGTTGCCAAATTCCATTAGGCCATTTCCACATTGGTTGTTAGCTTAGCCCCCACCCTTGTAGAGAATGCCATTCAATGCTCCCCCTCCTCACCCCATTTTGTCTAGGATTTTAATGCATGTGCTTTGGGCGCAAAGGTTACCCTTCCTGAACCCCACCCTTCTGCTTAGGGAAAGTCATGCATGATTAACACATGGAGAAATATATTATATTTTTCATTTTTCTCCAAAATTTTTTGTTGTTTTTTTACTTGTACGAAATTTTATAAAAATTAATGACTTCAGTATAGATATTTAAAAAAGAAACATAATTTTAAGACATCCAAAACAAATAAATGAACCGACAAAAAATGGGTACGATAATATTGAAGTATTAATCCTTTTAAATGATTAATGATTATGTACTGGTGTGAATTTGTAACTTATATATAGTGCAACACAACATAATAACTTGTTTATAACAAAGTTTTTAGAGTGAATTTTATTTGTAAACAAGCTTAATTAATATATTAACCAAAAATAGAACATGTTAATTAGTTCTACATTACTGCTATCTCCTTTTTCCTAAAGAATGTGTGTTTAGTCATTGCATAAAACCCTATATTTAGTAGTACAGCTGAAAGTCGGTACATAGAGCTAAATATTACCCGAAACAGGGAGAAGCTGTCTCCGTATCTTTCACTGACAGTGACTCTACCACTTTAAAGTAAACATTCATTAATGTTTGTATCCACTTATCTTCCCTCTCTTATTGGGGCCTTTGCATCAAATTAATGCCCTTTGATTGTTTTGTTTTCTTTTGCGTATTTGGATTGGGGAATAGAGGGAACAAGCTGTCAAAATGACCCATCACACCACATAGATACATCTGCCAGCAATCTCTTTTGTCATTTAGTTCTCTAGAGGCAAACAGTTGTCTGTATATTATTGTTTGAGAGAACTAGATTAATCATAGGTTTGGTCCATTTCATTTCAATTTCCAGGATGCATTCCTGAAAGCCTACTTGGTAGATGGGAACTCTGGATGTAGGAAGGTTAACAACTAGAAGTTCAAAGCATGGATATTGTTTTGGAAATTTTCCATGCATATCCAAGCTGATATTTTCGTCTGCAGTCTGGGCCACTGCACCACCCTGTTTTGTATGTAAGGTGAAGGAAGTCATCTAGTGTTTAGGAGGAGGGGAGAATGCACAGCTTTCACCGTCCTCCACATGACCCACGTGGTCCACACTGTTTTGGCAGCTAGAATAACAGGGCTATTTCTGCCTAACTCTTTTACAAAACTTTTGTTTTTCTGTTTGTTCGCGTCTTTGGCAGTGCAGTAAAAGGACCAAAAATCAATACTAGTAGGTGTCTAGGGCATAATGTGCAAGGCCATAGTATTACTCCCACTGTAGTCTGTAGATTAAAACTCTGAAACATGGAAATTCCTGGTTTTAGGCCTTGGGTTTGGCTGATATTGTGAAGGGGTAGGGTCTGCCAGCAGTAACTGCCCTTTAGTTTTAGGTTTTGGAACTTGGCGGAGGAAAATATCGTAATTTCACTTTCTAGGGTTTCCACGTGCTGTGGGGTAACCAGTAGAATGACTCTACAAGGGTTTTTCTTGCTTCGCCGCTTTAATTTGCCTTAAAACTTTTATGTACTCCTATATAAACCTTCAAAGATTTATTTATTATGGATGTGATGATTGTTAGTGAATGGTTTAAATATTTTAACACGCGGTTAATCCTCTCAAAGATTAATTGTCTGTTTAAACGAATTGAAAAGTTGGGTTTAAGATAATCAGAAGCTTAATTATGAGTTAATAACTTAGATTTAGGAACAATAAGCAATGCACCTTTAACTGCACATGCACCTTTTAAATTAGTAGTTGCACTAGTGGCAGATCTGGGTGAAAATTTAATGTAGGGATGAATTCTTCTTCTTTCTGTTCTATTGCATATTGAGTTGTCCTTCACTGACACTAAAAATCAAGGCCAACATGCTCTTGGGAAGCATTGCTTCAGAGTCCTGATCAACAAATTCCTGTAGCTATATAAATCATAGTACCAAGAATTTTTCTTTCCCTTGAACAAGTCTTGTATTCTATGAATACAATGGAGGAGGCCATGCCATCAGCTTGTATGTTCCCCACGTTTCTTTTTGCCCTTTTCATTATTCCTCTTCTTCTCTCCAGGAGAAGAGAGATAGAAGGGGGAAACAGTGATAAGCCCCTTGATTTTTTGTTTTTTCTCTCTTCCTCCCTCAAAATTGATAGTACACACAATTTGAGGTTCAAATGGCACTATAAGCATGTGAAACTTACGCAATTACCCGAACTCAACTCAGATGTAAGTGTTGGATACGAGTATCAATGCAATCATATGAGTACGTTTCTAATTCCCTTATTTTAATACTAAATCAACCACGCACCATCATAAAAGATTCAGGGGGTAAAGTTTGACGTCAAAAAGGTTACTAAAACAAACACACAAGTAAAAATTTTGGGAAAAAGTAGTAAACCATATTTGCGGAGTACGTGCATGCACATGCAGGCCCATCACAAGAATACTGAGGGGGTGAGAGAAATAGTATGTGGAGTAAGCCTGCAACGTACAGATACGGCCCCTCCAGTTTTAAACCTTTCATTGGATACTTAGACTACTGGCTTGGAAACGTCGTTGTCAAGCTGGGCCCCTTTGCATTCCTGCTTTGAACTGTGTATCTGTGAGTTGTTTTTTTTTTTTTTTGTGCTTTCATATTTAAAGGGGCAGCTACAAGTACCAAATATTTCTGATTGCGTTACTGTAGTGGAAAAGAAGACGACCTAGCTAGTAGTAGTGGTACTTCTACTTTGTCTTCTACATCATGATTCATGAGCTTTTGCTAATCGTACTGTTTTCGCACTTCAAAGGAAGAAAGGAAACAAAGAGGTGTTTGGTTGGTTAGCAATTGGCATTTGCTGAGGAAGAAGGACGATGGGAAGCGTGCAAGGGAACTTGAAACGCCATTTGACAAGGCCGTAATACTGTTGTGCATGACTTCAACGGCGATTCATGATTTATTTTTGGCAAATCATTTCAAAGTAGACCTTATCCTTGGGTCCAGTTAGGCCTAGTCATGTCTTCAAGAACTTATGTAGTTGTCCTAGCCTGCCCCGGCCCGCAAATTGGAACAAGATTTCTTGTCCAAATCCGGCCCTATTTTGGAGGAATGGAAAGAAAGCCCTGACCCGCTACATGAACAACAAAATTGATTTAATATAATCTTTATTTCTCAAATAAACATATGAAAATTATTTTAAAAAATAATCTCAAGCAAAATTAAACGAAAAAGGGATATAATTCACATAAGGTATCAAATTTCCTCCTAGTGTTTATATACAAAATAGATTTATGAAATTTAAATCGGGGCAGCTGCCCCCGTTGCCTCCATTTGTAAATCCCTCAGTGTGTGCACCCCTCTGTGCGTGCAATAGTCATCAATCCGACGCCGTTGAGACCGGTGTTCTGATCCAGCTCTAACTGGAAATGAGAAGCTAGTTAAGACAAAGGCGTACATACACGTGCATCCATGCTAAATGAAGAGATGTTTAAGTTGAAACATACCCCACTGGGTTAAGTTTGAGTGCTGGTTTGTCGTCCTGCAGGTCTGCCTCTGACTAAGGCACAACTAAACTCCACGCACGGCAAGCTCCACGTTCCCTCTGTTAGCACAAAATAATTGATCTATTAGTTCCGGACGGTTTTACAACTGACTGAAGAAAACAAATATTTCTTCTTACCTAAATAGATACCTGCAAATGCAAGGAACCTGAACTTATGACAAAAGGGGAAGCTGATGACCACCATGTCATCCGATTTGTCCAACCTTTTCTGCATTTGAGTATAGAATAGCAAACTACACTCTACTACTCACATGGCAAAACCTCTGTTGTATAGATTGCTGGAGCTGGACACTTGACACTTCATATCCTCATAACTAGGTGTAAGTTTGTTAAATCCCAAACCCCCATTCTTTAGTAATTCTGGCAGTCTCAGATCACTAAAACTCCTACCCTCATTCCAGCTACCCCCATGGCCATTTGACATATGAGCATTTCTCAACTGCTGGATCGTTGATTGTGGGAATGAAAAAGGATTATATGCAGGAGATTGATCCAGAAGCATGGGTGACCTGGTGTAAGTATCATCGGACTGAAAGATTCTATTCCTTGAGTGGTCTTGGAATGCCTGGTTCTGATGTGCATAAAGGGATTGTTGCATCAGCAGCCTCGCATCGTGGTCAAAGCTGCTATGGCGTGGAGCTGAAGTCCTTGTGTCAAAGCCTGGGTTATGGTCAAGCCTGCTGTGGTGTGGAGCTGAAGTCCTTGTGTCAAAGCCTGATTTATTCAACCCCATAGCCATAACCCCTTGACCAACTTCAAGTATTGCAGGGTCAAGGAATTCAACATCTCCAGAGCCACCAATACTATTAATTTGTGTTACAGAAGTTTGGAGCAAATGACTTGCTGGATGGAAAAGAGAACAGTTAGAGTCCACCAAAATAGAAAAGAAAATAAATGTTGAAAAAACACAAACCAGCAGCATCAAGAGCCAAGTGCATTCTTCCAGAAGTCGAAAACCCAGGAGGAGGTGTCCTATTTGGAACCGGAAATCCAGGTGGGATTGAAGCTGGGGATTTTGAAACTGTGCAAATGGAAGAAAGAACATCAATAAAATAGTTAAGACGTAAAATAGAAATACACGTGTCATGTATAGACACTATGATGAACAAGTGAAACTCATTAATTATAAATCCACTAGATCACCATCATCACGAAACATTAGTGCTAAGATGACTTGTCATCTTACATATCAGAACATTAAAACTAGAGAGACCAATAGAACAAAAAGAGGAGCAGACATTCACCCTTCCGACCTAACACCCCCATCCTCCAAACCACCAATTACCTCCCAAAAGAAAGGTGATGCATTAAATAGAACTCACCAGAAAGCTTAGAAGACACAAAAGTATGATTGTTGAGCAGATTATTGGACTCCTCAGAAAAATTGAATGAACAAGGATTCTGGTATTTATCAATGCAAAGATCATTGATTGCATTAAAATCATGATGCGCAGAACATTTATTCAAGTCCATCATACTGCCAAGCGAATCATCCAAATGAGATGCTTGATTACTAAAATCATCTTGTCTGGCAAAAGAAAATCTAGACTGATTGTTATCAGTTACTTTTCGCAAATTTGGTGGTTTAACAGAAGCACGCTGTTCCTTAGTTTCTCTCAACAACTTAGCTAAACTGTCTGGTGAAGTCAATGAATCTTCCCACGGATCCAGCTCCATAGATAGGATTTTTGAGATTATGCTGTCTTCTCCTACATCTGGAGTGTAGTTCTCAACACTAGCTATATCATTAACACATTTTCCATTCCCTGATCCGGACATATTAGAATAGTCAAATCTCCTATCCAAGTCAGCAAAGCAACCATCTATGTAATTATGGAACCCATTGGATGAGACTAGGTTCTCATAGGTCAATGGAAAAGAAACCTCATCATGCATGGGAAATATTCCGGAATGAGCGAGAAGATCAGGTTGATGTTTAATCTTGCCTTGCTGCCAAGTGTTATAGCTTGACTTATTCAAATTATGTTGCAAAGAAATTGAACAAGATGCAGAAGGCAGATTGCAGATGTCTTCTAGACCCTTCAGTTGCTGATCATCAAAATCTAGTAAGTCCTCAGTAGTCATAGATTTACCATGCACTGGTAAGCTTGGGGCATTAACATTCTGCTCATTAGTTTCCTCCTGAAAACTAGGACTTCTAGGCAAACTACACAAAGTATGAGTAGGAACAGAACTGTTAGGAATGATAGGAACAGACTCCTCATTTTTAGTGTGACTCAGGGTGCAGATTGAAGATAAATCTTGAAAATCCTGATCTGCATTAAAATTTTCATCAACTGAACCAGAGCTATGGGATGACTTGCAGCAGTAGTTTATAGAGCTTTCAATGTTGGTTGGTGCTGCAATATCCATGCCCTTTGAAGCTGATGTGTCAGGTAAGTGGTCCCTACAAGTTACGGGGGTAGAAGTCATATTTGACAGAGTGTCCACTTTTCTATTTGATGTACAAGTTTGGTAATCGCCATCAGGATACTCTTCGGAAAATTCCAAAGAATCAGTTCTACAATTATAATGTATTTCACTGCTTTCTTCAGCTGTCACAGTTCTCCAAACATCATGAGTAGGTATTTTGGTGCTTACAACTTCTGAAGCGACATGGGGACCAGCATATGCATCAGGCCTTTTATTTAAAAGTGTACTTGAATCTGACATATTTGGAACTGGTGACAAGCTAGCAGAGACACGCATGACCCTGATACACGAAAGGCAAAATAAGTAAGCACTCATAACATGAACATCACACCGGGAATGGCACAGATCAAATGTCGAATACCATGAGGATGCTGCAGGTAGTACAGTAGAATTTCCAGTTCCAGTGCCACCATCCACACAAGATTCCCTACTCTGGTTTCCGATAAACAGATAGAAAGAGGTCAAGTTGATTAAAAACACACTGCATAAATACTAATTCATAAGTATGCATCAATACATAGTTAGTACATATACTAATGACCTCAGCTCCTGAATCACATTATCTTATAACACACCACTCTATTTAATTATCTAAGTTAAAATTATTTTCCAAAAATCCAATACAATAAAAAGAAACAAAATACACTCTTTGGGACTGGGATGGAAGGATGTGGAACATATTATATGGAATCTTACATTTGAATGAGTTTTGGCAACAGGTTTGGCTGATGATGATATGCTGCTACCGATGCCCTCACCCACTGGGGGAGGTAAAACATTCCCTGAACGCCGATGCAAATTATTTGAAGCACCAATAGTTTGTTGCATTCTACTCCTTTATAACCATAACGAATTGATTCAGGTCAATATAAAGCTATTAATAAAAAGCATAAAAGCTCCTGACTCAGCAGGCTTGATGAGAAATAATAATTTAAAATGGAAAAAGAGTAAAAACATAAAAATGTTATCATATGAAGAAAAACGTGAAACCCTAAAATCTTAGAATCGATTTTCCCCACTCAGAAGATGGAGGATATGAAAAATGTATCACATGCATGAAGTGCCGTATTTTTGTTAAAACAAAAAAAGGATGAAACAAAATCATCAGTGAAAAGAATCAGCATTAACTACAAATTAAATTGGAAGCCACTAAATTGATATATGCACATATAGGACACATAGAGTTATCAAATGGAAATAGAAACCAAAGTATGGAAAAAAAAAATACATTTGAATATTATTAGCAGCCTAATCGAAAATAGCATCACATACTCACATGTAAAATGAGTCCACTTACAAAGATCCTTAATTATAACGAAGGCACATAGACCTTCTTTTAAAATTATAATGATTAATATTTTCTAATTATGATATAAACCAAAGTCACACAAAAAACACTTGATGATACGATAGAATTATACAATCTAGTAGTAAGAAATTACAAGAAAATATTAAATCATTACATGATCAAGGTTCAAGGCACAATTTCAAATGATCTAGACAGGATAAATAGAAACAGTTTAAGTTGCTTATGCACATTCTAAAACATGCATAGTGCTTAAACATGCAAACAAGGGCACATGTGCACTGAGGCAAATATTGGTAACAGAGCATATACCTTGCAAAAGGCTGAAACCATTTCATCCTTAGTAAAATGCACACAAGCACTGAGTTATGCAAATATTAATAAAAGAGCATATACCTTGAAAAGGCTGAAACTATTTCATCCTTGGTAAAACTATCTTCTTGAGAGCCATAATCATGCAAATACAAACAATCTGGAATGTTGCAAGGCTGGACCAATAAAGCATTCATCAGATTGACAAGCAAACTAAATTCTGCTATTTCTTAGCGAAGAGAAACTTCAACAGGAGATGAATAATATAATTATTTACCACATTTCTCAACCACGCATGGCAATATTTGGTGGTTCCAAAACATGCTCTGCGAAACAACTTTAGCCAGTCATCATCTAGTAATAGAATAATAACACACAAAAAGACATACATACTTACCTCAATGATCTACCTTCTAAGACAGAACTGTGCACAGATTGAATGCAACAAACTGCTTCCTCCTCCTTTGAGTATGTTACATACCTAACCAGTAAGCAATGAGGCATGTCTCATAAGCAGGAAGAGCGAGACAAGGAACAAAGAGAAGGAGGACCAGACTCTGTTTAAAGATTTTTGGAGAAATGGCTAACAAGCTTACACACAACAACTGTTGTTTGAAGAATGTTGAATAACACCATTTGCCGTTTTAGATATTGACAACTTCAGAACCTTTCCATACTGGCCAAAATATTCTCTTCGCTGAAGAAGCTGCTAGGAATGAGAAAATCTATAGCTTAAGCACCTTTACTGACATCTTATCCAAAGCTAAAAAATGATTAAAGAAAAAAACTAACAGTAGCACAAACGGCCGACACATAAGCAAAAATAAGATGTACAATATTCTATAAGCTACCCACATCTTCATCTGCAAGGTCAAGTGGCAAGCCAATTATGTACACTAGATTTCGTTTAATAACTCTGATGTTACTAAGATGCATCCTTCCTTCAGAAACTTTAGGCTTTGTCTTCTGTGATTTCTGTTTCCGTTCTGAATTGATTTCAGCCACCAACCTGTTCAGCAGATCCAATCCTCAACATCAAAACACGATTAAGCATACATCAAATAGTTACCTACACAACAAATATAACAACCTTTCACAGTTTGCAGCCATTCCTACAATTTTTTCTTTGTCGTAAGTTGAACGGCAGGCTGGGCAGCGACCTTCAGTGTTGTCCTTTTCAGCCATTTCCATTATGTGATGCCAGCACCAAACACATATCTGTAGATTGGGAAAACTCAAGAGTGTGAAACACAGTACAAATGAGAAATTAGAGTAACAGTTTTCCATTCCCCATGGTTCATCTATTGGGTAAAGAATAATGCTCAAACCTCATAGCCACACTTGCATGGCTTCAATTGCTGATCAGTCAAATCCATTTCCTCAGCACATAGTGGGCATGTTTTTTCACCCTTTTCACTCATGATTGCCCTAAAAAAAATCAGAAATTAGCAATAAAATTATGAATCAATAATGGTGCTTTCTCAGACTCTAGAGACAATCATCTCATTTTCAAAAATGATGATGATACAAAGGGACTATTTCTTTTTGAAGCAGTAATTACAAACTAAATCCGTTGATAACAGGTTTGCAAGAATATTGCAACTGTAACACCCTGACTACAACAGTCTAAGCAAGTAATAAAAGCAAAAACTAAACAAAAGCTAAGTAAGATCCCTTAAAGATTATAGCTTTTAGGTTTTATTTATTGTTTTTTAATTCAAAAATAATAAGCCACAAAGTCCACAAGCCAAAAAGTCAGTTACTTTGAGCTAAGTTAAGCTTTTTTTATTTCTTTTTTTTTTTTGCATTACTGATTCATCTTTCCTGTTTTCACCGCTAAACATAAAACCTTGTTTATTTTCCACTGTTTTCTCATCAACCAAACATCTCACATTTTCCAGAAAAAATACCTCACTTATCCACAAAAAAAAATATTAGAGCTATAAATAGTACAAACGAAACAATAACAATCTCAATGGAAACAAGAAATGCCGTACGGAAACATTAAGAAAAATCCTTTATCAAACATCATAATAATAATTAAATAAAATGATACAATAATTAAACAAACAAAACATTCTTATCCATAAACAACAAATTAAACAGATAAAACAATTTTAAAAAATGAAATAATCCAAATCCGGATCCCAAATACCGAAACTCAAAACCACTCGAGTCTAAAAGAAACTCAAAAACAATTCCTTTTTCTTGGTGTTGGTTTTGGTTCGGGTCGGATGATCCGAAAATCGAAATGGAGTGTATTCTTATTGTGTGGGACTTACAGTGTGGGATCGAAGAAAGGAGAGGAAATCTGCGGAAAAAGTAAAGAGAAGAAGGAGGGAGCGAAGAGGAGAGGCTTCTACCTTTCGTTTTTTTTTCTTTTTTATTTTTTTTTTAGTTTGTTTTCTTTTTGCAGTGTAAGAAACCACAGAGAAGTGAGAGAGAGAGAGAGAGAGAGAAGGACAAAAGGAAAGGTAAAGAGGAAACCTTTTTTAAAGGATGGGTGGCTTTTGTTAGGAGTTGAAATTGCCTGTTTGTTTCGTTCCGAGCGTTACTCTGAGCTGTCATTTTAAATAGGATAGGATTTGTCTTGTCTCGTTAAACAAAAGGCCCGTTGGGTTCTGCAGTTAATTGCCGGTTGTTTGGGCTTTAACGTGGCCCATTTCTGGCCCCCTCAAAGCAAATGGTTAGTCCAGCTGTTTCAGAGTTTTCTGGCTTGGGCATTTTGTAATTATCAACGATTCTTGCTGAGTGATGCAACTGTATATAGAAAAATGATTTGAGTTCAATTATTGCCTACCTTGGAACAAAATTTTCACTGTCTTGACTTGAACATGGATGATTCAAGTAATGGATATGTTGTGTGAAGATTAGAGAGTTTTTTTTAATATTCCTTCTGACGCAATATTTGTTTTCATCATTTTTATTATTCTAATTAATTAAATTTTAGGATATATATTTAAAATATTATTTCATTCAAAAATTTTAAAAAAATACTTTTCATATGTTGTCAATTATAAATATAAAATAAGTGACAATATTATTAAGACAAAATGATAAAGTTTAAATTATATATATTTCACTTTTTTAACTTATTAAAGAAGCTATTAGGAGAAAAAAGGTGAAATAAATTAACCTTCTTAAGTGTTAAGAGTTTGCGAACAAATTGCATAGGAAAACATGTAATAAATAACATAACAAAATACATTACAAACAGATAATGTGATAAAAAAAATAAACAAATTACATGACAGATTATATTAGAGAAGACGTTGTAAAATTTATTATGGATCACGTGTCGAAAGATATTATAAATAAATTTCGTAATAGATGATGTGGTGAAACACGTCATAAAAAAATATCATGATAAAATATATCATAAATTAAAAAATATGACTTACAAGTCATAAATAATTGATTTACAAATAATATTATAAGAAGCTTTGCTAGATAATTTATGTAAAAGCTATGAGTACTTGTGTCTTACAATTAACATAACGTTACATCTAGTATCCAGAAGACTCTAAAGTGACGTTTTTGATCTCAGGGTACTATCTTTTATTTTTCCGCAAAGAAAAGAAATGTGACTGTTTGTAATTACTACAGGTACCTAACTTATATTTTGTTTATATATTTAGTTTGTCCGAAAAACACGTGGCAACGAATAACCGGTCCATGGTACTATCTTCCCCCTTCTAGAGGCAAACATCATTGGTCCATGTAAAACTCTAGGCACCCGAATGATTGAAACAATCCAACGGTCCAAATTGAATGGCCAGAATCTTCTTGTCCGAAACAGCCCCTTGCATGTATTTATAGCCGATTCGAGCACGCTCCCTGGCTCGTTGCTAAGATCAGCATAGTTTTACTTAGAACCAGTTAAAGGTTTCTTTGGTCGTTACGTTTCGATCGTCGGATTGATTATTGAAATAGAACCGTTGGCATGGCAAAGAAGTGCTATCCAACAGTGAGCGAAGAGTATCAAAAAGCGGTGCAGAGATGTAAGAGAAAGCTTCGGGGACTAATTGCCGAGAAGCATTGTGCTCCCATCATCCTCCGTTTAGCATAATTAAGCTTTCATCTGTTGAGTTTTAAGTTGACTAGAATTCTAAGATCTTATTTAATTAGGATTTTTGTTTGTTTACAATATTAAGTAGTTGTATAGTTTTAAACTTCTTATTCCACATCGAATCATAATCACATTTTACTTTGAACTTTTATACTATAAAAGTGGATTTTTAGACTTTAGAATTGCAAGTAGTACTTCGAGAGCTCTAAAAAGGGGACACCTTGTAACTCTATCTTTTGCTCTAGGTGGAGCTAGAGTGGTTTGGGTGAGTGTTCTTGGAAGGTTATTGAGAAAGAGTGTACAAGGGATTTTGGGTTGGTTTAGGGAACTATAAAAGTCAATTTATTGTACTTTAAATTCTCAATAATAGAAGAACAGTTTCACTCCGTGGACGTAGGCAAGAGGCCGAACCACATAAATTCTTGTGTTTTTCTGTTTGCTTATTTTCTCTG
>NC_030854.1:2491235-2616019 GCF_000208745.1 Theobroma cacao
TCTAGAATGTGAGGCCTCGAAAGGATGGGAACAGTGCACAGGGGATGGTAGCTACCAAAGTGAGATTTCATTTGCCGATGAGGTGATGAAAGGTTCCCATGGTGTAGACGATGGTGAAAGGACGAAAAATCTTGCCAGTAGTGAATTGGAAGGGTCGTCGAGGTCCCTTTCCGAAGTCAATTAGTGCCATTGACTTGACGGCTACACAGGTGCATTGGCCGTTTTGTGGAATCAAAGTGTTGGACCATGCTTGATTCGGTATGTGTAGTCGTGGTAATTATAAAGGCCAATGATTTAGAATGTCTTGTGCTTGGAGAGTTGTTCAAGGTGTTATAAAGTAGGTGGAGTTAGGAAGTTGCAATTAGGTGCGACTAGTGGAAGAGGTTTAAGGAGTTTGAATTCAAGTCAAAGGTGGAGATTTGTTGAGTTTTAGGTTGACTAGAATTCTAAGATCTTATTTAATTAGGATTTTTGTTTGTATACAATATTAAGTAGTTGTATAGTTTTAAACTTCTTATTCCACATCGAATCCTAATCACATTTTACTTTGGACTTTTATACTATAAAAGTGGATTTCTAGACTTTAGAATTGCAAGTAGTGCTTTGAGAGCTCTAGAAAGGGAACATCTTGTAACTCTATCTTTTGCTCTAGGTGGAGCTAGAGTGGTTTGAGTGAATATTCTTGGGCGATTATTGAGGAAGAGTGTGCAAGGGATCTTGGGTTGTTTTGGAAAACCATAAAAGTCAATTTATTGTACTTTAAATTCTCAATAATAGAAGAACAGTTTCACTCCGTGGACGTGGGCAAGAGGCCGAACCACATAAATTCTTGTGTTTTTCTGTTTGCTTATTTTCTCTGAATTTTATCTTTGTTGATTCTTAGGCAATTTCCACAACATCATCTTTATTTTTCTTATATTTATGCTTGTACTCTATTACATATATATACGTACGTTTTTTATATACTTTTGTTTTTTTGTTTTGATGAGTTGTAGTGTTTGTGAAACAGATGGCACTCAGCTGGAACATTCGATGTGAACACTAAGACAGGAGGGCCATTCGGGACGATCAGGCATCCGGATGAGCTTGCCCATGATGCCAACAACGGTCTTGACATAGCTGTTAGGCTTTTGGAGCCCATTAAGGAGCAGTTTCCCATTTTGTCTTTTGCAGATTTCTACCAGGTGATCGGTTGAATCTTTGTTAAAAGATCAAACTCCAATAAGTGTTTTCTTTTGCTTTAGTTCTTACTTATTAATTTTACTGACGTTTTGATTGACTTCAATGTGGTTACTGGTTGAAGCTGGCTGGAGTTGTTGCTGTTGAAGTGACAGGAGGGCCTGAGATTCCTTTCCACCCTGGGAGACCGGTATCTAAATCTTCCATTTGTTAGTTTTCTTTATTGATCACCCCATAGATCTTTAAGTAATAGTCTTAATGTTAATATACTCGAGATATTCTCAATCTCAAAGCACCTTCAGTTTTAGTAGGATCAAGGGAACTAGTGTAAGAACAGAGGCTAGCTGGAAATTAGAGGGGGAGATTTCAGAATGCCATGACGATACTTCACTATATATTTTAGCTGCTGATATGGGCTTCGGATTTTCAATTAGTAAGTCCCGTAGACATTTTGGCTGCTCAAACTGAATAGAACTAAATGACTGTTGTTATCAGAAGTAGGAACAGATAAGATGCTGTGACAAGTGCACGGGCTGTACTCATGGCATTTGATTGGGAGAAAGGAAAAAATGAATTCAAGGGTAGCTGGGAAACAAAGCGAAGAAGTGACTCAACTCTGTCTGCCTAGACATACCAAGACCATAAACGGATGCGTGGAAGAGGAAAGTGGATTTCATAGTAAGCTATCCTGATGCAACTGTCATGTTGCTTAGAATTGATCTTAAGGGCTAAGGCAGAGCAGGGAGTGGTTCAAATTCTGAAGTTTAGAGCTAGCCATGGTCTCTGATGGTCCTGCATTCACATATGTGGTTGCCAGCTTGCCATGGTCTCACTGATCTATATGACTGACCTGTTTGCTCATAACTAATTCATCCTGTGCATAGATTTGAGAGGTTTTATTTATTTATTTTTCGTCTGGAACATCAATTATTTCTAGTTATAACCTAGTTATGTAACTTGATACCTATTTTCAGGACAAAACTGAACCACCTCCGGAGGGTCGTTTGCCAGAGGCCACCAAAGGTCAGTTTGTTCGAGTTCAAATCATAAAAAATTAAAATAACGACCAATTACAAGTATCTGATTGTAAAGTGATGAGGTATCCAATCTTTAATTTGTTTGGATATAAATAGGCTCGGATCATCTGAGAGATGTCTTTGGACACATGGGTCTTAGTGACAAAGACATAGTTGCCTTATCTGGTGGTCATACACTGGTGAGCTGATGATCATTTGAATTACAGAGTGAAAATTATGATTCAGCAGTTCAAAGTTTAGTATCTCATATGTCATAAAGTTTAATTTTCCCAGGTTGTGGATTTTTTTACAGGGCAGGTGCCATAAGGAGCGCTCCGGCTTTGAGGGACCCTGGACCAATAATCCTCTCATTTTTGATAACTCCTATTTCAAGTAAGACCTACTAATTAATTGTCCCAGGTTGGGTGGATTTTTTTACAGGGCAGGTGCCATGTTTAAACGTTGTTGGATGATGGAAGGAGACTGCTGGTGATTAACCAAATTGTTGATGTGAATACTTATTGTTTGAACAACAGGGAACTTCTGAGTGGAGAGAAGGAAGGTCTTATCCAGTTGCCAACCGACAAAGCACTCTTGGAGGATCCTGTCTTCCGCCCTCTTGTTGAGAAATATGCTGCAGTGAGTATCAATTTATGTCTTTCCAGTTTGTTGTTATGAATCCAGTAGTTCTCTAGTCAATCAATTTACTTCCATTATATGATTCAACGGTTTAAAATAATTGAGCTGTTGATCATGGTGTTCTGCCTTTAGGATGAGGATGCCTTCTTTGCTGACTATGCCGACTCTCATTTAAAGCTTTCTGAGCTTGGGTGAGTACGTGTCAGGGAGATAAACCATAACCCCCTTTCATCCCTACAATTTTTCTTGTGTTTCATATCTTCTCCTGCCTCCTGCGTGAGTTAACAATGGGCTTTGACCTTGTTTTAGATTCGCAGATGCTGAGTAGGAGACTGCCAAAAGGAACATCAAGCTGTCGTCTGGGGTCTGATTTTGTCATGTTTAGTTTTCAGGCAAAATAGTGCTACGACTATCGTTTATGAGTCTTAGTCGTTTGGATAAACATGTTGATGCAAAATTTGTGTTGTGGTTTTGCGGTTATGGCCCTGTCTCTGTAAGCATTTGGGACCAAGGATCGCCTCCGTTTGGTGTATGTTTAGTTTGAATGAATGTAGTAAGGTCCAGTAGCCTGTTAAGATTTCATGTTTGGGGAAAAATTATAAAATTTAAAATATAATAAAGATAGAATTATAAAATTTTTAAAAAATAAAATTATATAAAATTTTAAAACTTTTGAAAGACGATGGTATTTGGATTAAATATGTTAACTTGATGCATGAAAACATGCAGTGCTTAAAAAATACGTAAGAACGGATATCATAAAGATAATATAAATTAAAAAATTTTATGAAATTCGAATTTGAATTGATTTCAATTTGATTTATTTCAAATTCGAAATGATTCAATTGTGAAATAATCCAAAAAATCAAATCAATTCAAATATAAATAATCCAAAAATTTAATTTAAAATTATTTTATTTAAATCTAGGACTATAGTTTGATTTTTTATCTTTTAAATTTTAATTTAATTAAATTTATCAAATATAACACGAACTGTTATTTTATTGTTTGGTGTATGTTGTAAGGTCCGCATATCAATTGCACTATTGCAGGTTGTGATTGGATTGGCTAAGTCCCTCTTTATACCACCATAATACTTATTTGACGCATGAAATCATGTGGTACTTAACAAAGTACGTAATGGCAGAAGTCGTAAGGGTAAGTTGAATTAAAAATAAAAAATTTATGGAATCCACATTTAAATCGATTTGTATCTAAATAAATCAAATTTAAATTAATTTGAGCTTGAACCAATTTTGAATATAAAACGATATTGTAAATGATCGAAAAAATTAATTTATAATTATTTAAATTTAAATTTAGTAATATAATTTGAAATTTTAACTTTTTAAATCTTAATTTAATTAAAATTAATAAATATAACACAAACTATCATTTTATTAGTAACTTTTAAAAATAATGAAAATATAAAATTATTTTCATATTTATCTTTTAAATATTAACTTAATTAAAAATCATTAATACAACCTAGACTAATAGTCTACAGGTAACTTAAAAATATAATAAAATATATATAAAATCTTTTTGTGATCTAATATTTGTAACTTTTATTTAACTTTTGATTGTTTTGATATCTTTATTTTGACTGAGAAATGAGAGAAAGAAAACAAATTCCTTTTATTATTAATTATAAATAAATCTATTTAATTAACTACTATATCAATTATGTATTCGAACAATTATCTCATTAATTAATGTGTAATCTTCATTTAAAACAAATAGAATTCGAATCATTTTCACCCAAATATATATAAAATAGAAATTATTATATCAATTATTCCATCATAATTTATTAATTATAGATAAAATATATTATATTAACTATTAATTACTTATATAGAGCTGAAAATTATATTTATACAAAAAATGTTAGCCGGTTCCTTTAATTAAGAAAAGCCCACGACACATTTTCAAGTAGCGAAGGACAAAGCCCATGACCTTGGTTCGCTAGAGCATTTTTGTTCTTTTTAGTTTGAGTAAAATACTTCATATCTTTAAATTTTAATAAAAAATTTAGATGAATTTAATAGTTTTTAAAATAGATACTTTATTTTAAAGGTGTAAACAGATATTATGAAAAGATAAAAATATTTTTTTTATTAATTATAAAAATTATTATTATATTTTTTTGATAAAAATAAAAAAATAGAAAGCACCGATAAGCTCCCCAACAAAAGAGCATCAATCTCTTCTGAGTTTTTTTTTAATTAATAAAAAATATATAATAATAATTTTAAAATTAATAAAAAATAAAATTATAATTTTAATATTATCATGTCATCAAATTAATAAAAATATTAACGATTAACTAACGTTTGCACTTATTTATTTATCTTTTTATTTTAATAATAAACTTCGTGATTAAGAATGGATTTATCAAAAGACCCAGGCTGTAGCATTTGATTCCGGTCCGAAATCCAACGAGTGAAGAGAAAAAAGTGGAGGGCATGAAAAGACGAGGGCAGGTGAGGTATCTTTTTGTAAAGCTCGGACAAAGCTATCTTTGGTGAAAGGCAGGCGCCTTCAAAACAATTTCATAAAGAAATGACACACCTTGCTCAAAGTCTTTCAAAGTGGAGGAGCCAAAAGCCATCAAGCAGAATGCCCAGCTGGTGGAATTATGTATTATTGAATTCAATTTTCTTAAAGTCTAGTAAAAATTGTACACTTACCCATTTTTCAATGAAGTTTTATAGTCAAATATCAAGGTCGCTATCAGTGCCACTTGGCATCAACACTTCCTCGGGGTCAATGGCAAATCCTTTCCTTTTACGTTTCATTTTCTAACTGCTTCAGACAGGTCAATACAATTGCCGTAAAGAATTGGCTTGAATCTTCACTGGAGGACTAATCCGGTCTTAAGATATTTGTCTAGCTATAATACTTAAATGAATCTAGATTGTTTGACTTTTTAATCTCCATGGTCATGCACGTGTCATGTGTCGAAACGTGTATGACTTGAACTTATGTATCATGACATGTGCAGTTTTTAAAGTAAGATATTTTCAATATGTATTGATGATCTTTTCGGATTATTTCTTCACTTTTTTCTTTTTTCTTTTACTTAAAAATAAATAAAGGCAGCTTGATGGTTTTAGTTGGAATCAAATTCTTGATCCCCTTTATTTGCTTTTCTCCGATTTATGTTCTGGCAGATACCTTTGCTTCGTTTAATACTTTGTAAAGCCCATGCCATTTATGTGAGAGAGATATTAGGTACTACCAATTTTGTGTTGTTTCAACTTTTAATCATATTGGCAATGAATAAATCACATGGAATTTCGACGAATCATCTCGTGGCGATGATTTTCCTTATGAAAGAGCCTTTGGATAAGTATGGTCACCATTCATGACTACAATGATTGAAGGCTCTGAAGTTAATGAAAATTTTCAATGTAATATTTGCTTATATCGGACCCAGTAAATTCCACTTATCTCACCCGTGGTTTTGATTTGTTTCAAATGGTTTTATGTGATTTTTTTTATTTAACAATATATGAATAATTTATGTTTTGATTGAAAATTAGATTGTCAATTTTATTTAGTAAAATTATCAAAATACATTTAATTCAAAATTAAGTTATTTATTCATATTTTAAAATATTATTATAATTTTATTAAACAAAATTAAGTTATTAGTATTTTCACTTTAACTCTATATGAAATTAGGATATGACATTTAATTATTTAGTTGCGCACCTAATGGTCTAAAAGTTTTTTAAAAAAAATCAATAAGCTAGGGAGAATGAATGACGTTCAATTTCAACCGTAGGTCAAATGTTCAAACAAATGCACGTGCTCTCCACTCTCGTAATCATTGGTGGACGGTTGACGAGTTGACCTCTGATCAACGGTTGATAAGACTAACACCCCCCGTTCGATTTAGAACAGCGGTCAGAAATTCAATGGCGTCTGATCAATCCGGTTCAGACCATGGAAGTTCATGACCCTTATTCCAGCGTGGATTTCTGCAGCTGGAATAATAAGTTATAATTTAGGCCATGACTTTTTTTTTTGTCAGTCCAAGAATGTCTGCATTATTAAATAGCAACAACTTGTTTTTTATTTGCCGAAACCCCCCAAAGCTTTACATTATTACTTTACAGCCCCTTGGTTCTGAAATTTCAGGATTTACCCCTCATACTTGTTTTTTGACAAATTTACCCTCATACGATTAGCATCAGTCATTGTTCTTAACATTTTGTCTGAATTAAATGAGTTCATAAATGATTATAATTTATAATATTACTTTTAGTTTATGAGCTTGTTTTCTTTCATCTCTCGTTTTCTTTATCACTAATTATCCTTTCTTAATTGTATTGATCTGGACTAGACTCCACAACTTTTATACAAGAGGAGATTAATGGTAATGCCAAAGTATAATAAAGCTATAATGAACAAATTTATATCAGAATACTAGTATAGGAGATATCAAAGCAAAATGTTATAGAGTTTATAAATACTTGTGAACATGATATTTATAAAATAATTACAATTAATATATTAATTTATTATTGAATTTGATAAAAATAATATATTAAATGAAAACAAATTTTTAAAATAAAATTTTAACTAATCTTAAAGTATCTAGATAAATATTCTTTAATTAGATTTTAGGATATTTATTTTTTGAATTGATTAGACCAACTCTCAATAAATACGGAGGCTACATTTAAAACGAAAGTTCCCTGGCGCGGGCTGGCAACAAGTAACGCCAAATGCCATCTCTCAAGTGAGCGTGACAATACGCTCTCCTTGGAACTAGTGTTTTTCTTTTCCTTTGGTAGCGCTGGCCTTGGTTGTTGAATGCCAATATTATATGTAAACAGTGTGTGATAGAAAATTGTGTTTGGTTTAGAAAACAAGGCAAGTAGAAGAAGAAAAAGACAAGTGAAGATTCGTTGATGACAAGTTGACTTATCATTCTTCTCAATTCAGAGTTTGATTTCATATGATTTACTTATTTTATAATTAGGATATTAATTAATTAGTATGGTAAAATGACAAATATATAAATATATATCTTATATTTGTCTCTCAAAATATTGAATTTTACATTATTTATTATTATTTTTATTTTTCTCTCTCATCTTTTCTTTTCAATAATACTGAATATTTGAAGATTTTATGAAAAAAATAAAACAACATCGATTTCTGAAAATAACTTTAGTTAATTAAAGTATTGGATTGAATAAAACTTTGGTATAAAAAGAAAATATAACCTAGTTCTAATTTGTAGTGATATTTTGATAATAATCATGTTTATTAGATATATTCGAATATAAAAAAATTAGTCATTATCCAAAATGAATAATAATTCATTTTACTCACGTTTTATCAATATTAATTTGTGATAAAATTTTGAAAAAAAATATTTTTTATTATTTAAATAAATTAATTAGTTTTTATTGCAGTTGTAGTTTAGTTGGTTTGTATATTTTTCTATTCCCATGAAACACAAACAATAAAGCTTTTGATTCGAGGTTTCATCGAACTTGATCTATGAAACATAATAATAATAATAATAATAATAATAATAATTCTTCAAAATTTTACTGGTCAATGTGGAGTCAACACCTATAAAGTGTAGCGCACGTACTAAATGGCGGATGGGAGCAAACAGGATCTGGAAGAACCAGAAGGAAATGTCTGTATGAGATTATGTGCGTATGGTTACATGTTAAAAGAAAGGAACAAAACAAACGAGATTCAAGTGTAACAGTGTTTGATTATTGATGGTGATGTGACGTGGAGCAAACTGATGGTGGGACCCTTGAAGATGAACAAATCTCCTTCCTTCCTTCTCCATACTTTTTTTAACTTTGACCTTTGATATGATCAAAGTCTCTCGGACTCCCACTTTCATTAGGACCCACATTTCCTCACCAGTCACTCTCTGCCTTTCAAAAAGATGTCAAAAACAAGAAAATAAAATAAAATAAAATAAAGTTTCATGCTTGATTTAGTTCTTGATAAACATGCTTAACTAGTCGATTAGCATGGAAGCTGCAGCAGCCAGCAAACAAAACATACAAAAACACTTAAAAAAACCCCCCAAAAAAAAAAAGGAAAAGGACTCCTCTTTCCTCTTAAACTCCACTCAATCTCTCTCCAAATCATTTACACAATCACAGTTACTTGCTCTTCTCTCTTTAGCCGACTTTGAAGTCTAATGGGTACTTGTGAAAATTGAAATTTGCAATTTCTAAAGAGAATCACAGTCAGATTTTTATTTTTTCTTATCTGGGTAATTTTGGTATGTTTTTTTAAAAACTAGTAGTGACTTCTGCTTTATACCTGGTACACTGTCACAAAGAGCTGCCCTTTTTTTTTTTCGTCTAGCTGTAGTTTCTTTCTTTTGCCACCATTTCCTTTTTGTTCATGGTCTCTCATTTTATCACTTGTTGCCTTCACCCTTGAGATGGAGAAAAGGCTTCTCCTTTTACTTCTTTTATTCCCTCTGCTTCTTCTTTTGGATTCCTGCTCTGCCCAGGTGCAAGGTATTTCCATCTTCTCTATTTATTTTTGTGTAGCTATAAACAAATGACTTCTTTTTGTTTTTGTTTGTAACTTTCTTCATGATTTTGAAATTTATGCTTTGCTTGTGACACTGGGTTCAAGAGCATCAGTTTCAGGGGCATATCTCATAGACTCTTAAATTTTGAGTCATTTTTACCTTGGAAATATGTTCTATGAATCTGGAGATCACTCTGTTTCAGCTTTGGATTACATGTATGAGTGATATCTTTGTTTTCTGTTCTCATTTTTTGTTTCTAAGGTTACTGTAAAGATCTATAGTTTGGGGTTTTGGTTGTTTCCTGAACTTCTTTTACTGTAGCTAACAACATGTTATCGTTATTTAAGAAAGAGGAAAGTATTTATTTTGTTATCTTTTTGGATGTTATATGTCAAGAAAACATTGCCCACTTCTACAATTAACGATGGTAAATGACCAAAAGAGGCAACGGCTGTGACCAAACTAACACAGAAGATCGTTATTATTAATCGAACAGAAGATCCTTTTGGTCTTGGGTTTGTGATGAATCTTTTAATATGTGAAAAATTGATGAAGAGAAAAGGGGAATAGAACCAAGGTCTTGTCTGCTAAAGTTTTACTACTGGAGATGAGAATCCTATCCTATTAACTTGCTTCCCTTACTGATGAAAGGTCTTGCAATCATAACTCCTAGGTGAAACTCCAGGTAAAAGAAACTGAAAATCTCAAAACTTAGCAACTGGTAGATCGATTTAAATAGGTCCACCGATATGTATTTTGTTTCACAACCTTCATACTTTATTTTGAAATTATGGTTTAAATGTTCTCATGGAGCCCTGTTTGCTGTCTGAGTTGTATAAAGCATTACAATGTTGAAGTAATGGTATTAATTGGGGAGGCATGCATGCTACCAAGGATAGAGAAATAGTATGATGCAACTAGGAAAGATTAATAAAGTTTGAAAATTTCTCCTCTCGAGCTTATGATATATTATTGTCTTAAATCACATTAAGCAAGTGCATTAGGAGTGAAGTTTTTGTAATCCAGAAAAGCATCCTGCGACTATGTATGTATCGATGTGTCATATAGCAAAATTTTATTGCTCTTGTTTAGAAAAAACATGGGTTTCACTTGTAAAGTACATTTTTTCATCTTCATATACCCTTAGGTTTTCACCATGATGCATGATTTCAAGCAGCTGGCAGGCAAAGTCTGATGGAGTATTTATGTGATTGCTAACAAATCTGAACATGTGAAACAGGTTTTGTCAGTTTGAACTGTGGGGGTAATGGAAAAGTCATGGATGAACTTGGCCTCCAGTGGATTGCTGATGATTTTCTTACTTATGGAGAAATAGCTAGCATATCTGTTTTAAATGAGTCAAGGAAGCAGTATATGACACTTAGGCATTTTCCTGCCGATTCAAGGAAGTACTGTTACAAGCTCAATGTTATAAGTAGAACTAGGTATCTTGTGAGGGCAACTTTCTTGTATGGTAATTTTGACAACAATAATGTTTATCCAAAATTTGACATTTCCCTTGGGGCTACTCATTGGTCTACAATTGTCATATCGGATGCTAATACTATAGAGAAGGTGGAACTAATATTTCTCGCCACTAGCCCTACCATCAGCGTCTGTTTATCCAATGCTACAACTGGAAAGCCATTCATATCGACACTAGAGCTCCGACAATTCAATGGTTCAATTTATTACACACCATTTGAAGAAAGTTTTTATCTCAGTGTCTCCGCAAGAATCAACTTTGGTGCTGATAGTGAAGCTCCAGTTAGGTATGCTTGAGCACATTGTTAAGACTGCTGTAAGATAATGAGCCATCAACAATCAATACTTAAAGTAACAGAGAGAACGTTGATAACAGCAACAATAACAAAACCAAAAACAAGTATATTTAATGATCAAATTGATAACAAATTTGCTTATCTATATTATTTTGATAACTTGAAGTTGCTTTCCCATTCTGATTCAAATTGGGGCTTGGAAAACTATAGGAAGCGTGCATCTATGGGGATTATGTGAACTGTTGTCCTTCCACACAAATTTCTGCTACAGAAGGTGATATAAAAGTACATTTATGTTTCAGGTACCCTGATGATCCGTTTGATAGAATATGGGAGTCAGACTCTGTGAAGAAAGCAAATTACCTTGTTGATGTTGCTGCTGGCACTGAGAAAGTATCAACAGATAAGCCAATTGAAATTGGCGGTGATGAAAGAGCACCTCAAAAAGTGATGCAGACTGCTGTAGTTGGTACAAATGGATCTTTAACTTATCGCTTGAACTTGGATGGTTTTCCTGGTAATGGCTGGGCATTCACATACTTTGCGGAAATTGAAGATTTGGCTCCAGACGAATCCAGAAAATTCAGGCTAGTGCTACCAGGCCAGCCTGATTTGAGCAAAGCTATTGTTAATATCCAGGAAAATGCTCAAGGAAAATATCGTGTTTATGAACCAGGATATCCTAACATAACCCTCCCCTTTGTATTATCATTTAGATTTGGGAAGACATCTGATTCTTCCAGGGGGCCACTTTTGAATGCTATGGAGATTAGCAGGTATCTGGAGAAAAATGACGGTTCCCTGGATGGTAAGTAAGATCAAGTTTGCTTCAGTGAGTACAGACCATTAGAATACACTCCATAGTCTGATTCTGGGGATTCTGACTTTAGTTTTCATGTAATTATTGCTGCTGGACATATCACCAAGACTAGTATTTGCTTTCTCATTTTGATGAATTCTGAAAGATGTAATCACAGTGTATCTAAAATTAGGTTTTCATGAGTTGCAGGAGCAGTTATGGCTAACATGGTTGAACTCTACTCATCAGTAGGCTGGGCACAAGAAGGTGGTGACCCATGCTTGCCTGTTCCATGGTCATGGGTGGAGTGTAACTCAGATTTACAGCCACGAATAGTTTCTGTGTAAAGTTTTATGCCACCTGAGATTCTTGCCTGCATCTGTTAAATTGTAGTTTATAGTAATATCTGAAAAAACACTACTACATTATGACTTCTTTTATATGTGTGGTGCTTGGCAGCCATTTATCCAGCAAGAATTTGACAGGGAATATTCCTTCAGACTTGACAAAGTTGAGCAGTTTGGTTGAGTTGTAAGCTTCAAACTGCATTCTGCTCTTCTTCTTCTTTATTTTTTATATCTTTTTTTTACTTCTGGTAGTTGACGCACTGCTTTTACCCTCTTAAACAAATTATTTTCTCATCTTTTGGTTACAGATGGCTTGATGGCAATTCCCTAGCTGGTCCAATACCAGATTTTACTGGATGTGTGGACCTAAAGATCATGTAAACACTGATTGCTCTTATCTTAATTGTGATACTTTTTAAAGAAATGCTGACTAAGATTTTCTTTTTGACACAGTCATCTTGAAAATAATCGCTTAACGGGTGAGCTACCTTCGTCTTTAGTGAACCTACCAAACTTGAAGGAACTGTAAGTCATTTGACTTGGCTATCAGTTGTTTTTATTTGTTAGACAGTTTAGAGAACTTTGCATAGTTTAAAAGTGAAATTCCAAGATGTATTGTCTGAACTAGTTGCTGCTGTAGTTATATTGGATGTATCCATTTTCTATTGTTCTAGTTGTGTTGCTGTTTGCCATCTTACTTCCCTGGAAAAGATCTTATATACTTGATATTTTGATAAATGCAGGTCTGTGCAGAATAATATGCTATCGGGAAGAGTACCATCAGGCCTTCTGAATAAGGACTTGGTTTTGAAGTGAGTATCATTAAAATGTAGAATTCAAATACATTAGCACATGGCTTAATAATTGGTGTACAGTGTCTTCTTCACATCATAGATTTATACAATTTGCACGTATTAAGTCAATGCTATGGAGCATCTTTGTTAAATTTTGTGACAAGTACCTCTATTCTTTTAAACAAATAGAGACATCAACACAAACATACACAGACACACAGGAAGCAGCATTACTAATTTTGTTGAAAGAGATACTCTTTAGGAAATGGTATATCACTGGAAACAGGGTTTGAGAAATTGTGTGAGGCATGGGCACCTGCTGGTGCTTCATCATGTGAAAAGGCAAAGACACCATTGTTTAAACGGATTATCATGATAGTGTGTTAATCAATATGATTTTAAATTTCTCTCCAGATAGGTGCTATTATTCAAACTTTCTTTGCAAGCTGCTGTGGAAGTCATTATAGAGTCTCTTTTGAGTAAATATTAGTATTTTGAATTTGCTCTTTTCATATCTTTTTTTTGCTTTTCTTCCCATATAATGATTATAGAAAGCCTATCTAATCTTTAAATAAATAAGAAAAGTTACCTGATAATAGCCAGTGAAGGACACTTACACAAACTGCAAATATGTTCTATCTGCTAGTTGGTAGACTTTAAATAAATTTATATTTTTGCTTCCCTTTATAACATTTTCTATCTTTTCTATCCTTTCATACTAATATATGCTCCTTTGTTAGTTTAGTGCAATATAGTTAAAACTACCTCTTTTTTCCCCACAGTTATGCTGGAAACATTAATCTTCATGAGGGGGGTGGAAGAGGGAGACACCTTAGTATTATTATTGGTTCATCAGTTGGAGCTGCTGTTCTGCTCATAGCTACAATTTTGTCTTGTCTTATTTTGCGCAAGGGGAAGAAACAACGTGAACAAGGTATAGGATGATGTTTTTAAAGGTTGGCTAATCTATTGCATATGTTCAATGGCTTCACATGCTTAACTGCTTGAATTTATGTCAGAACAATTTCATCATTCCTTGCCTATTCAAAGTCAAAGAATGGCCTTGAGTAATGCTCCTGCAGAAGCTGCACATTGCTTTACATTAGCTGAGATTGAAGATGCTACAAACAATTTTGAGAAGAAAATTGGTTCTGGAGGCTTTGGAGTTGTATACTATGGAAAAATGAAAGATGGGAAGGAAATTGCGGTAAAAGTTCTCATTAGTAATTCCTTCCAAGGAAAGAGGGAATTTACAAATGAGGTAACTCTAACTAACCTGTTTCTGTAATCTGACAGCATTTTTTGTTTTCAAATTCTTGTTCATAGTTACGGAGTTTTGCATCTGTCTGATGGTCATGGGTCCTTTTATCAAGGCAACTTTCTCACAGTTGTTTTACCTTTGCCTTGTGATAAAGATCAAATTTAAAATGGTGGCATTGGAGTTGTTTGACCATTAAACTTGAAAGAATAAAAGCTAAGTTTATTCATTTTGAAAGGTTTCTCATATATAATACTCTAATTGGGGTGTATTAAGTGTTTGTTTCTCAGAAGTTTTAGAGGGAATTTCATTCAATTTAGGGGATACTGGGTAAAGACCATAGCATTCAGAATTTAGACTTCATCTCTGCTGCATTGGACTGTCAAAAATTAATTGTTTCAGTTCATCAGAAATTACTACAAACTGAAGAAAATCTCTGTACTTCCATGAAAATATGGCAGCCTGGAATTAAGTTAATAACTAGAAAGTTCTCAACTTAATGCAGCACCTGTAAAACAGCTAGCAGCCAAAACTTGTAAAATTTTCTGTTTATATGTTATATATGAAAAGTGCTGAACATTTTCCCATCTAATGTACTGGTTCTGAAATAAGCTGACAGTCTAAATTTGAAAGCAAAATTATGAATTTGTTCGAATTGTTTGCTCTAATCTTGCTGATAAACAAAGATTGAATTGGAAGCATGCATGTCTGACTTTTTAAGGCTGTGCAGTTTTCTTAAAACGAAAGGCTTTACATCACCATGACCTTTTCTTTCTAGAAAGAGGGTTGTCGGGCTTTTAAATAATTTAGGCTGCACTGATTTGGCATATTTCTAATCTGCCATTGGATACTGCAATCGTGTGAACTTTTGACTTGTGGTGCAGGTGACTCTTCTTTCAAGGATACATCATAGGAACCTGGTTCAGTTTCTTGGATATTGTCAAGAAGATGGGAGAAGTATGCTCGTTTATGAGTTCATGCACAATGGAACACTCAAGGAACGTCTGTATGGTAAGTTCAAGTGTTCTTAGGTTAAAAGCAGTATAATTTGAGTGCTCACTGTGTGTAAATTATGGTAGGGCCTTTAACACAGGAACATGGCATCAATTGGATAAAACGCCTTGAGATTGCTGAAGATGCTGCAAAAGGTACTTAAGCTAATTTCTCTGTGCAGAAGTTTCTTGTATTGTTGAAGTGACTGAAGGTTTAATTCTTGTATTGTATTCAGGTATCGAATACCTTCACACAGGCTGTGTCCCGGCCATTATCCATAGGGATTTAAAAACTAGCAATATTCTTCTTGACAAGCACATGAGGGCAAAGGTTTCAGATTTTGGGCTTTCAAAACTTGCAGTAGATGGAGTATCGCATGTGTCAAGCATAGTTCGGGGAACTGTTGGATATCTTGATCCTGAGTAAGGCCTTGCTTCTACTGAAACCTACCTTCTTTGCTTTAAATCATGTTAAATAAGTATTTGCTCTGATTTGCTGTTGCTGCTGCTGCTGCTGCTGTACTCAAATCATTAAATTGTTTTTAGAAGACAAAATTATGTGTTTACGGACAGACAAACAAGGAAGAAGAGTGATTTTTGTATTTGTGATGATTAACATGTTCAAAGATTGATCAAGTCAATCCTTGTAAATTCCTTTTGCCATAGTAATTTCTGTTTGAGGCCGCTATCACAACCAAATCTCTGCAGTGTGAAATTCTTCATGTGTTTGATGATGATTCCACTTGTCGCACTGGGTTTATAATGTTTTCTTTTGATGTACAGGTATTATATCTCCCAGCAGTTAACAGACAAAAGTGATGTCTATAGCTTTGGTGTCATTCTTCTAGAACTGATGTCTGGTCACGAAGCCATATCTAATGAAAGTTTTGGTGTCAATTGCCGTAATATTGTCCAATGGGTAAGTTCAGATATTTACATGAAAGGCAGAAGGAAACTATTTGTTTGAAGTTCTTATCAATATAAAATTTTACTTAACTTCTTCTGAGCAAATAATTCACATCTAAACAGTAATTAATATTAAACACAACGATGAAATTGCCCATATGTTACTTTTATTTCTTTCAGCTCATCACCTTCTAGACTTTTCAATGTACTTTCCTGCACTCATTGTTTGGAAAATAAATTGAGGTTATTGAGAAAGACCTTGGTTTCAAACTCTGAAATGGTTGCAAATGATTATGCTCTTGCCTGAAAGCTTTCATCATAATTACACGAGCATGCTTTCATTTGTTGATTTCTTCAAATCAATAACTGTGTTGCAGGCAAAGTTGCATATCGAGAGTGGAAACATTCAAGGAATTATTGATCCTTCCCTATACAATGAATATGACATACAATCAATGTGGAAAATAGCAGAGAAGGCTTTAAACTGTGTGCAACCTCATGGACATATGCGGCCATCAATATCGGAAGTTCTCAAGGAGATCCAAGATGCTATCTTAATTGAGAAGGAAGGCATCATTGTGAGAGAAGGTAACTCAGATGACATGTCTAGAAACTCCGCCAATTCTTCCCTGAACCCTGGTTCCTTGGATTTGGTTGCTACGGATAATTATCTGTCCTTGGATGCGTCCATTGCACGGCCAGTAGCACGATAGTCTTTTGTTTGTCCATGTACAAAGAGACAATCCCTTCCGTCCTGTTTTGTTTTCCGTTCCTCATATTGTTTGTTAAAGGTGCTGGAATTTTCAATCATGCTCTAGGTTTGAGAAACTACTTCTGCAACCCACCCCGAAAAAAAAAGGAGGAAAGGTAAAAACAGAAATGAAAATGGAAAGATGATCCCATAGACAGCATAGCTCCAATTCTTGAGCTTGTAAATTTTGAGGTTGTTGCATGTAACTTTATTTCCTTTTGAGTTTCTGTCCTTTCTTGCACAAAATCCTTGTTCTATACAGGCAAAAAAAATGAAACAAAACTATTATAAATGCTTCAATACTGGTGATGGAATACATTTTCCATTGGAATGAACATGGTTTTCTGTACTGTTGTGTTACTGTCATGCTTAGCTTGCTTTGGGAAATATGTTATTGTTTCCATCTTGCATGGTTAAACAAATGTAGATATTACCGATTTGGTAAACAAGTTGCATCTGATTTGATTGGAACATTGGGGATGATGGGGCCACATCAAGCGGTGGCAAATTTGTGGTCATAAGTTAAAGTGTGGACTAGCTGAGATGTAGCAATCTCTTATTGGAAAGATGGAAGACGTTTGGAACCTGGGTATGAAACTCCTGTTGAGAAGTTTAACATGTGTTGGACGGCCCACCACAATTGGTGGACCATCACATCACCCGCACGCCATGATTTGAAGAAACACGCCCATCATTTTGTAGAAAGTTTCCATGGCTTGTTCGTCTTTGTCCGCCCCTTGTTTCATTTTTACCGCGCAGTGGTACCCAGTGTTCTCTTTTATAAGTAATTGATAATAAAAAAGGATAATAATGTTTTAAAAAGTTGTTAAATTATTTTAAAAAATATAAATTAATTTTTTATTTTTATTTATACTCAGTTAAGTATTTATATTTTTATTTTAAATTAAATAAGTTTATAATCAATGATTGATTAATTTTAAGTTATTTATTATTCGTATGTTTACATGGCACATTGACATTATCATATATTAATATAACATTAATTTAAAATTTTTTGAATATTTCAAAAAAAATTTTAAATATTATGTCATAATAAAAAGATAATTAAAAAAAACTACTTGATAATGTTGATTCAATCAAATTATTTAGTTGTTATAAATCTTATCATATATTATTGATAATCATTATCTAAAACATAATATGAAAAATTTAAATAATAACAAAATATGAAATAGTTTCAAGATAATTGGGTTTTTTTTTGTTACGCGTAAATAATAAAATTCTGGAGGATTTTTAGTAGATTTCTCAAGTTATATGGTAATTACTATTACCTATTAAATGTTAAAAATGTGCCTAGTAAAATGGTCAAAAGCGACGTCGTAGAAATTGAGGGGATGAACACCGCCGACACGTGGTGAGATGGGAGAGGGCAACCTAATCCAGAAACAGAAACCGGAGAAAAACCGGAAATATAAAAATCAAAACCCGAAAAAACAAAAGAAAGAAAAAAGAAAAAAAAAGTTAAGAGAGTGCGTCCCAGAAAAGAACCTACTATTAAAATATTAAATAAATAATGAAAAGAGAGACGAACGAACGGTGTTGATAAACCTCATTCTCTCATCTCAGTCGTCTCCTCTTTCCTCTCTTCTCCAGCGTCCGATCCCCTCTCTTTCTTCCCCTCGTAATCCAATCTCCCTCTCTCCCGCCCTTTTCTTTGTTTTTTCATTTTTCCCACCAAGGTAAACTCCTCTTTTCCCACCCTCTCTCTCTCTGTCCTCCTCTTTCTCGCCTCTTTTCCTCTTCTTAGGGTTTCGATTTATGAAATAAAAGATTTAATTATTTATTATGATTTTCGGTGATTTGTGGGGCCTAGGGTTTTCGCTATGGCGGATGCACCGGCGGCACCTGCTCCGGTGAGTCCCGGTGGAGGAAGTCACGAGAGCGGCGAGCAGAGCCCGAGGTCGAACGTGCGAGAACAGGACAGGTATCTTCCTATCGCTAACATTAGCCGTATCATGAAGAAGGCTCTTCCTGCGAACGGGAAGATCGCTAAAGATGCAAAAGAGACCGTACAAGAGTGTGTCTCTGAGTTTATCAGCTTCATCACCAGCGAGTACGATTCTCTTTGTTTTTTTTTTCCCCAAAATTTTGGCTTAATTTAGTATTTTATTGAGGTTTTATTAAGCGTTGTAATTCAATTTAATAGGTCGATCGTAAGAAATTTATGTGTAATTGGAAAGTTGGTGTTGAATTTTATGTGCAGAGCTAGTGACAAGTGTCAGAAAGAGAAGAGGAAGACTATTAACGGGGATGATCTGCTTTGGGCTATGGCAACTTTAGGGTTTGAAGATTACATCGATCCTCTTAAGAATTACCTTACTAGATATAGAGAGGTAATTTATATTGTTAATTCGGTTTTTTTTCCTTATTGTTCCCTCTCACCCCTCCCCCTTTGGTTGCTAAGAAGGAACAAAAAGAATATCAGTTATTGTGGATCTTACATTTTGTAGACTTTCATCTGAGGTAAATGAAGAGGATCAGTATCTTAGCAGTTATCTGTGGAAATTAATAACTTTACAAAAATGGGTTTATGATTTTCCTTATTAATTAAATGGGCATGTGACAACCATATAAGATTATAAATCTACTTGTGGAGCTTTTGGACTCCAATCTGCTGTTTCAGATTATAGTTGAAAATTAATATTAGAATTTCAGCTTATGGATGGTGAAATATGTGAGAATTGAAAGTTTTGTTCTTTTTATCTGTTATTTCTATGCAACCAAAGGGGTTCTGATTTTAAATAATTTGGTATTCCAATCTGTATTGCCTGATTTAATTGCTAAGTTTTTGCAACAAGCTGTGCTGAATTGATTGATTTTTTTTCCGGTGGTTTTGTGGTCAATTGGGTCATTACAGATGGAGGTTAGTTAATACTTTCTTCTTCAAATAATGTTGCTACTTTATTAAATACTTTACCACCCCAAACTTGTCTTCTACAAGTTACTTATCTGATGTTGTCTAGTTTTTTAATTGTATTTGGCTTGCAAACTATGATGTTTGATAGGGTGATACCAAGGGGTCAGCTAAGGGTGGAGATGCATCTGCTAAGAAAGCTGTCCAACCAAGCCCAAACCCCCAGGTGAATATAAGTTTTTCATTACTCTTACATTCATTTTAGTTTTGGTCCTCATGCTTTGCACTTTTTGTTTGCTTTATTGTTCTTAAATTAAGTTCACGCCTAGCAAACTATGCCATCTTATTCTCTGATCTTTCTGGTATATAATTCTGGCAGCTCATTCATCAAGGTTCATTCTCACAAGGTGTTAATTATGGCAATTCTCAAGTAATCTCTCTCTCTCTCTCTCATGGAATATGTCAACAAATAAACACAATCATGAATCCTTGCTTATTTTTATGTCTTCATGAAGTGCTTTAATGATGGTTATCCTACCTCTTTTGGTTTAGGTTTAGTATCTCATATGGCATTTTATAATTGTGCGCAATCGTAATGTAGCCTTTAAAGGTACAACTGAAAAGTATTATCCTGATAATAAATAACACTATATTATGAGTTTATTCATTGATGCATCCAAACATTAATGTGAAGGATCTGTCTTGATGCAGTTAAGTTTATTTAAATGAGCTTCTGATTGTTAGTGATATCATGTATAAACCTATTGGTGTAAGTCCTGGCTTAAATTATGCTAAATCTTGTAAACAACAGCATAATCTGACAGTGGTTGCTTCCATGATTATCTCGTATGAGTACGTAATTACACATTTCACATGTTTGAAATTCTGACCTTTAGAGTTTGTGACTGAAAGCCACAAAAAGGATCTTCAGAGTTTAGCAGCTATTTGACTATCTGTACTACATCACTTAGAATCTTTTAATGGTTATATTTGCCTAACTCATGTTATAGAAGCAAGGGAACCATTGTAAAGGTCCTTTCCAACTGCTTGAGAATTTGTTCATTGATTTATTTTTTTGTCCTATGACTGATTATTTCTGAAGTCCTAGTGATCAAATTGTGTATGTGATGTGATGTACATGGGTTTTAGTCTAAAGGTCTTGATCGGTATACTGAATGACATCTTGGATGGAACATACATATTAACATCAAGCTTTGTAGCACCATATTAGCCTTCGAACAAGAGAAATATGGGTACCATCACAGTAATATTTCTAATTTATCAATGGAACATGACATGACTACATCATTGCTTTGTATTCCCCTCGATTCTGCATGATGTGCCATTGATATTATTTCAATTCTCTGTAATTTTTTGCCACTATCACCATTGCTTTTGATTCTACTGTTGCCATTGCCTATACCAAGTCATCTCCACCATTGCAATGTTTCAATGCCACTGCTGCTGCCAGCATCTTTGCTACAGTGCTGGTGTCATATCTGGCTAAGTTCACTTGCCAGCAGGAAGACCATACTATCTATTTTATTGTCAATCCTATTCTCAAGTTTCATGATCTATCCAAACAGGATAAAGAAGATAATATGTCCTGTGTCATTGTTTATAGCACATAAAAGTCGTAGTTATGATTAAATATTACTTTAAAAGTAACTCTGGTTTTGTAGTGATAGTCACCATGAAAGAAGGTTAGTAGCAAGTCTGGCTTACTACTTCGGCAAGCAAGTGTGAGCTGGGCATGATAACTTATGTGATGCATGCAACTTTTTTAATACTAATCAGTTACAACATGCCTCAAATTTTTTGAAATCCATTTGTCTTTTTTTACTTGAAAAAATATACAATTTGTTTCATCCTCTTACAAATAATTTGGTATGTGTATGCGTCATTCAAATGTATGCAGATTATGCATATAGTTGTAAGGCTTTCATTAATGGCTATTTTTTGTTTTTGTTTTTCTCCATTTTTTCCTTTCAAGTTTTTCTTTCCTTAACACTGGCTATGATTTTTTGTTGCTATGATGTCTTTTCCTCAATCTTTACATTTCTTAATGATTTTGCTCGGGCATCTTTAAAATTAGAAAAAAAATTTTGTTTTAGTTGGTTCTAATATCATGCAACTTTTGTAGTCACAGGCCCATCTGATGGTTCCTATGCAAGGCACTGAGTAAACATTCACCTTTCAGCCAATTCCATTATCTAAATCCCATTCAATATCTTATTTCAGTGCCGCAACAAATGCTATGGCTATGCCCATCCGATGTGAAAGCTGACAATTTGGATGGTTTTCGTCCTCTTAGGTTGTAAGCTGTTAATTTCTAGTAATATTTGTATATCAGGTGCTCTTTGCAATAGATTTCCCTTTCCCCTGGATTGTGTAAATCTTGGGAGGTTGTTATAGATTTGATCTCTTGGGGAGGACATAGTATTCTGGTATGACATTGTTTAGGAAACTTCTCATGCTTCTGTTCATTCTATCTTGATATGACTTTGAACAATGTAAAGGTTGAATGGACAACATTATTTATTTGATGATTTCGACTGTCTGTTAAATTCTACTTGTTTGTATTGATTTGGTTTATTTGATCATTGACCTGTTCTTTGATACATACCGTGTCATGGGTAATATTAGTTTTCCAATTTTTCATCATGCTCACCTTGACTTGAGATAGAAAAGGCTACACCCGAGGAGGATATAATAAATAATCCCCCCCCCAAAAAAAAGAAAAAGTAGAAAAGGAAAAGGGCACATTGTAATCATGTGGAATGCACATTTCATGCATGATAATTTTCATGGGTGGGTTCTATGCTTTCCATTTTAGGAACTTTTTTTCAATCTAATTATTACTATGAACAATTGGTGGTGTAGCCTGATACGGGCTATTCAGTAAGCGGGGTTCCACGACAGAGTAGATGTTTAGAACACGAGCCGATGTCGTCCACTTCTAATTGTTGCGTTCGCAGGAAGCTTTGCTTACGCACCAAAGTTGTCTGTCAACATAGGCTTGGCATTTGCTTGCGCCCCTAGCCAATGTGCTTTTGCTTTCTTCGCCTCCACGTACGCTACGGTGCTCTGATTAGGCAGAGCATAATTTTTATATCATTTTCATTTTTATTCTTCCGTAAGGGAACCGTAGTTTACATAAACGAAAAAGAAATGCATATTCCTTCTACTTTATATACCCACCTCTCCTCTTCTTTCTTTCCCCTTTATGCTATGTCAAGGTGTTACAAAATTTGCATTCTTTTCCTCCGTAGCTTTCCTTAGTATTATAAAAAAAATTGAAAGATAATGATAATATCAGAGCATTTCATACCGTGGAAAGCATAAACCTACTCCCTAGAGAAAGTACTTTGAAGAATTCGTTTCCTTGCTAATCCAATTCAAATCACTTTGTGATTAAAAGCCAGTAATTCAATAATCTTACTGATCACCACGATACCGAGGCGAGCCAAGTACTCGTAATAAATTTATTATCTAAATTCTTCTCAAATCCAAATATGAGATGCACGTATTTTATATAATCAAGTGGAATATTTATATGTACCCGTTTAAAGGGTACCATTATCATCCTTAACCCAAAACAATGAATCAAGACGCACCGCTCCACCGAAAGGAAATATAGTCTATTAATCGTACGGCCCAGACTTCCGCATCTTATAAAAATCTGATAAGAATAATAGTACTTTTGAGGGTGTACGATCTTCAATACGGCTCGCTCGCACAGGATACTGACCAGCCAGCAGTATGTTACAAGCTTATTTATAATCTCAATAAGAATTTCAATCCCGGTCTGTCTCTCTCTCTACAATGTTTCCAAAAAATTACAGAAAATGCCCTCCTTTACTGCCTCCATCATCATCATCATCATCATCATCATCATCATCATCACAATCGCATAAAATCTCTTCTTAAATTTAATCAAAGATTGAGAAGAGAAGAAAAGAAAAGAAGCAAGAAAAGACCGTCTCCCTTCTATAATTGAACCCCGTTGATTGAAAATTGTAGGTCTTCGATTCTCTCGAAAGGCCGATTAACACAAATTCTTCTCTTCTCTTACAAATTAGGTACATGAAAGGAAGGAAAAAAGAATCGAAAAATCTCGAATGTGATTGTTTTATTTTCATTCGAAATTCTTTTTAGCTCATTGTCTTTTTGTTTCTTTTTTTTTTTTGTCTTTAATTTTTCGGCTTTGTTTTCTTTTTCCTTGTTTTTTTTTTGTTTTCGATTTTTTGTTCCTTGTTCTAAGGAGTGATCATTTGTTGTTCTGTTTGTTTTGTAGTTTTGATGTTCAAACTAACCCTAATGTTTTTGGTTTTTTGTTTTGATCTTCTCTCGTGTTTTAAACGCCGTGTTTTGATTTAAAAGGATAAAAGAAAAACGATTTTCTTTTAAGCTGTCGACTGAAGTTTTTGATCATTTAATTTTCATGATTATTTAGGGTTTTTACTATACCACAATAAATTTTCTTATTAATTTTCATTTTACACTTTGTTTAATGCGATTAAAATTTTTTTTATTATTATTACAGGTTTGAGTGAAATATTTATTGAGAAATTCTTCAGTTAAAGGCCGAACAAAGAAAGAAAAAATTCAAATGGGAAATCGAGGACAGAAACGAACGGAAACAGCCGATGAATTACCAGCAGATAAGCGAGCTTGTAGTTCGTTAGAGTTTCGACCGAGTTCCTCCAACTCTTCCTCAATCCAAACTCACCTCAATTCGCCAAATTCCACTCCCGATGCTGACATGGACACTTCCTCCTCCGCCTCGGCCTCCAGCCGATCAGACGGTGAACACGAGAAGGAAGAGGATTCCGCTTACGGATCATGCGATTCCGAGGACGCGGAGCAACAACCGCGGCACCACATTTTAAGAGATTATCAGAGAAGAAGATCGTCGAGTGATCACGGAAAATTGAATAACATCTTGTCAAATTTAAATGAAGAAGGAAATGGAGATTCTGGTCAATTGGCTGCGTTGACAGAACTTTGTGAAGTATTGTCGTTTTGTACAGAGGATTCGATTTCAAGTTTGATGGCGGATACTTTATCACCAATACTTGTAAAGCTTGCAAAGAATGAGAGTAATGCTAATATAATGTTGTTGGCAATAAGGAGTATAACTTATTTGTCTGATGTCTTTCCTAGATCATCTGGTTTCCTTGTTAGGCATGATGCAGTTCCTGCTCTTTGTCAAAGATTATTGGCTATTGAATATGTGGATGTAGCCGAGCAGGTAAAGGTTATTAAGTTAAGTCAGTTCGTTAGATTATAGTATGATTGAAGTAACTGAACTACTTATGCTAAGAAATGTTGGTTTTCTGTAATGCAGTGTTTGCAAGCATTGGAGAAAATATCTCGTGATCAACCGCTTGCATGCTTACAGGCTGGTGCAATTATGGCTGTTCTAAATTTTATTGATTTTTTCTCCATAAGTGTGCAGGTAATTTGATGTGCATTCTGTTCTTACTTTTAGACTTAGAATATACGTTGTTTAATTGAATTTTGATTCTAAATTTGCCAATCAGAGAGTTGCACTTTCCACGGTGGTGAACATTTGTAAGAAACTTCCTTTGGAGGGTCCTGCACCTTTCGTGGAGGCTGTTCCAAAACTATGTGATTTACTTCAGCATGAGGATCAACAGGTTTTCAAACTGTTTGTAGTTTTATTTCTTTTGGATTACTACTTCAATAGATTTATTTCTCAAATATTTTATTGACCTTTGAACTCCTGCATTGTCAAAATTTCCAGCTTGTTGAAAGTGTGGCAACTTGTTTGATCAAAATAGCTGAGCGAATGTGCCAGTCTTCTGAGATGCTGGAGGAACTTTGTAAGCACGAGCTGATTAATCAAGTTACACACCTTATGAACTTGAATAGCCGAACTACTGTATCCCAGCCAATTTACAATGTATGCAACTTTCCTTGATCGTGGTTCAGAGATTAGCTATATTCATATTACACTGCTTATGAATGGTGATTCGACTGTTCCATGTTGGTTGGCAGGGCTTGATAGGATTACTTGTCAAACTTTCTTCTGGTTCATTTGTAGCTTTTAGGAGCCTGTATGAGCTAAACATAAGCAGCATATTGAAGGATTTGTTATCTACTTATGACCTCACACATGGAATGTCTTCTCCACACTCAGTTGATGGCAATTGCAATCAGGTTTGCATCTTAGACTGCACAACTTCTCTCAAGGCTGTTCCATGTTGGTTGGCAATAGCTTGAATGTTTGTTCTTAGGCCATCCTTCTAGTTTTTTTTTTTTTTTTTAAATCATCCTTGTAGTTGATAATGGTAATTATTGTGGTGATGGGCAGCAAGTTCATCTCCAACTATGATACTGTTATTTATTGGTTGTCTAGCTTTCAAGCACCATGGTGAAGTTTTAATGACAGCATTTAAGTCAACAGTAGGTGTTCTAATATCAGAAGAAATGGCACTGGTCACTATTGCTACTTTCTGTCACAGGTACATGAAGTTCTGAAGTTGCTCAATGAGCTGCTTCCCACCTCAACTGGAGATCTAGGTAATCAGCTACTGTTGGATAAAAAATCATTTTTAGCTGATCACCCTGATCTTCTGCAAAAATTTGGAATGGATATGCTTCCCATGTTGGTCCAGGTTAGCTTCCTGATATGTATAGTTGAATTGCTGTATTTTGTCCTTCCAATAGCTTTATAGTACATGCTTCACTGCTTGCACAGGTAGTTAATTCTGGTGCAAACATATATGTTTGCTATGGCTGTCTATCTGTTATCAGCAAGTTAGTTTTTCTGAGCAAATCTGACATGCTTGTTGAATTGCTTAAGACTGCCAACATTCCGAGGTGAATAGGGATCTTTTCCTTAATTCTTTTCTTTTAAACCCATAAAAGATAAGTTGACAGATCTTGAATATATTTCATGAAACCTATCTTTGGCAGTTTCCTGGCCGGAGTGTTTACTCGAAAAGATCACCATTTGCTGATGTTAGCCCTACAGATTGTTGAGATGATCCTTCAAAAGCTCTCTGATGTTTTTTTGAACTCATTCATAAAGGAGGGTGTCTTTTTTGCCATCGATACACTGCTAATGCCGGAAAAATGCTCCCAAGTGATGCTTCCAGTGTTTAGTGGCTTCCAATCATTATTTGATTCTAGCCAAAAATCTTCCGCAAGGGATATCCGGCGATGCTTGTGTTATGCATTTGATACAGTGCCATCTTCCTCAGCTCCACCTTGCAAGCTTGACAAGGATTCTGTTTGCAATCTTGCAAAACACATTAAAACCAATTACTTTGCTCCTGAATTATTGGACTCTGAGAAAGGAATGACTGATATTCTTCAAAACCTCAGAACCTTCTCAGCTGCCTTGAGTGATTTGATAAACATGCCTGTTGATGATGATACTCCTGCTCAACATGAAGAGAAGTTCCATAGTATATTGCATCAAATTATGCTGAAGCTTAATGGTAGAGAGCATGTTTCCACTTTTGAATTTATTGAAAGTGGAATCGTGAAAGCGCTTATGCATTACCTATCTAATGGTCTTTACCTAAGAAATAATGTGGAATTTAATGGTATATATAATCATTTGCTTGTTCTTGGAAAGAGATTTGAGGTGTTTGCAAAGTTGTTTTTGTCTTATTCAGATATCCCTGTTGAGGACTTGCCTCTGTCAGTATTAATACAAAAATTACAAAGTGCATTGTCATCTTTGGAAAATTTCCCTGTTATTCCAAGCCACGGATTCAAGCAGAAAACTTCATTTGCTACTGTCCCAAATGGACGTTGCATTATGTATCCATGTTTTAGGGTTCGTTTTGTGAGGGGAGAGGGGGAGACCTGCCTATCTGATTGCCCTGAAGATATTTTGACTGTAGATCCTTTTTCTTCATCAGATGCCATTGAAGGATATCTTTGGCCCAAAGTTTTCATTAAAAGAACAGAAAATGGGGAATCAGATGCCGAAGCATTGGAACAGATGGAAAGTCAACCTATTCATTTGCCATCAAATGCAAACTCTAGTCAAGGCGAGAGTTCTGGTTTTATAGACAGCATGTCCGCTGATTTGCCTGAGATGCAGGTGACTCTTGCAGTTTGACTTTAAATGAGTATAATTATTTAGTAGCATGACCTTTTTCTTGCATATCTTTATCTATTATGGTGTTTGTGATGATTTTTTAGCTTTACTCAATTCTTGCAGTTATGCTTTCCTGCAGGAAGATGAGGCTAACTTATCACAGTTTGCCTCTGAAGAAGTGCATTTCAGAGAATCAAATTCTGGTGAAACAATGTCTTTGGATGAAACTAATATGGTGTGTATTGGTAGTTTATTATTGGTTTACATCTTGTATGTATCATATGAGCCTGCTTAAATTACTAGTTTAATTGTCTATATTGTGGTTTTTTCTTATTGAAAGGAGTGCTTTGATTTAGAAAGAAACTCTACCCACTCTCACTGACTGCAAATTGCATTATGTTTCAGGGCTCTACTGCACAAGTACAACAGTTTCCTACAGAGTCAACTACAAAAATGAAACCTCAGTGTTCTGCATCTGGTAACAATGACAATGAAGATTCTTCACCTAGACTATTGCTTTATCTAGAAGGGCATCAACTAGATCGAACTTTGACACTATATCAAGCAATTCTTCAACAGCTACTAAATTCAGAGAATGAATTTATTACATGGGCTAAATTGTGGACTCGAGTGTATACACTAACATACAAGAAGGCTTTGGAATCTAAGCAAGATGATGCTCAAGAACATACATTGCTAGAACAGAAGTCCTCAATATCAGATAAAAATGTTGCCTCTATGCAGAATATGGAATTTTTTTCCAGCCTGTTTGCTTGCAAACTTGCTTCTAATTTGGATAAGTCAAGTCCTGCTTATGATATACTGTTTCTGCTGAAAAGCTTGGAAGGAATCAACAAATGTTCATTTCATCTAATGTCTTATGAGAGAATACGAGCTTTTGCTGAAGGTAGAATTGATAACTTGGATAATTTGAAGGTAATGGTTCATTCGGTGCCTCAAAATGAGTTTGTCAGCAGTAGGTTGACAGAAAAACTAGAACAGCAGATGCGTGATTCTTTTACTTTGTCCACTGGCGGTATGCCTTCATGGTGTAATCAGTTAATTGCTTCATGTCCCTTTTTGTTTAGCTTTGAGGCAAAATGTAAGTACTTCCGATTGGCTGCTTTTGGTCCACGAAGAGTTCAACTTCATACTACGTTACGCAGTAATTCAGGTGCTTCAAATGACAGGCAATCTACCGCAGCTGGTTTGCCTCGTAAGAAGTTTTTAGTTTGGCGGGATCGAATTCTGGATTCTGCAACGAGGATGATGGACTTACATGCTCGTCATAAGGGACTTCTTGAAGTGGAATATAATGAAGAAGTCGGCACTGGTCTTGGTCCAACTTTGGAATTCTATACTCTTGTTTGTCATGAATTTCAGAAATCTGGCCTTGGCATTTGGAGAGAGGACTATAGGTCGATTATCACTTCAGAAACCTTGCCTGTTGTGGATTCTGGAATTCTGATAAACCCTTACGGGCTTTTCCCTCATCCATGGTCACCTACAACAGATTCATGCAATGGGATACAGTTCTCTGAAGTATTAAAAAAGTTTGTTCTTTTGGGTCAAATTGTTGCAAAGGCTATTCAAGATGGAAGGGTCCTGGATGTTCCCTTCTCCAAAGCCTTCTACAAAATAATTCTGGGGCAGGTATTCTTCTGATCTTTAAATTCTAATCACGATTGAACTTTCCTATATGCTTGTAGTAAAAATTTAACTTTGCACTCTAGCTATTAAGATGTGGAAGCTTTTGGATTGTAGGACCTTTGTTTGTATGACATCCAATCGTTCAACCCTGAGCTTGGTAGGACACTACTGGAGTTTCAGGCTATTGTTGATCGGAAAATGCATTTGGAATCCATTTGTGTTGAAAACTCAACATTGAAACTAGATTTATGCTTTCGGAATACCAGGATTGAGGACCTTTGTCTTGACTTTACCCTTCCTGGTTATCCAGATTATGTTCTTTCTTCCGAGTGTAATCACAAAATGGTAAGTATTTCTTAAATATGACTACATTCACTTCCCCTGAGATCCACTGGTTGAATTCGAACTTGATTCACATTATTTACACATTGTTTCCAGGTAAATTTGGCTAACTTGGACAATTATATCAAGCTTGTTGTGGATGCTACCATACATACTGGAATTGCCAGACAAGTTGAAGCTTTCAAATCTGGATTTAATCAGGTATGCATCATCATACACTACATGTTTTTGTAAAAGAAGTAAGCAAAATGGTGATGTCTTCAATCCTAAAGTGTTCTAATTGACTAAAACTGACCATAGAGATGTTCAATTTATGCTACTTGATGTGGTGTAAACTTGAAGGAAATAATGGTCAAATGATTCATGTGGCCATTCCTTTCATTTTTTGTTCATGAAAGAATTGTATTACTTTTTGTGTGATTTTACTATGAGAGATTCTTTAACAAGTTGATCGAGTTAACATTGATGATTCAGTTTATCAGGAGGTAATTTGTTTTTGTGATATATGATCTATTGCTGTTCATCTATGTGTTCACAAGTCTGAAGTCTCTCTGCTTTATGAATAAATTGCACTTTAAATGTTACTCCTCTCTTCAACACAGTTATATAAGAGCCAGAGAAGGCAACTCCATTAAGACATACTGTTTTTAATTTATTAATAATAAATTAGTGTAATTGTCCAACTTTTAAGACCAAAGTTAGGTATAAATATCGTTTTAGTGGCTTTTATAGAAATGACTATTAATCTGATGCCCCTGGTTAAATAACTGATTTTTGTTTCCTTTGCACTGAAGGGTTTAATGAAGCAATTTGCTTTTCCAGTGACCCAGATGAGTCTCAGCCTAAGAAAATTTTAGAAACATGATTATAATTCACCATCCTGCTGCATTGTGGTTGCTTCTCTATGCTGTGTTCCAAATGATATCATAAAGTTTAAGTTCTTCGCTTTTGTGGATATAGTTGATAGTTGATGAAATAGGGGAAAAGATAGAAGAGGTTCTATAAGATTGAGGGCTTCCATATTGAGGATTTGGTTATCACTAAAAGAATTGTACTTCATCTATTTAATGTTTATTGTTCTAACTGTAGGTTTTAACAATCTTGTCACTTCAATTTTTCCCTCCAGGATCATATTAGGATTTTTTTTTCTTTTTTCCAATGAAAATAGAACAGAAAAAAGAATCCTTAAGATAGTGGTTTCCTCCTTTAATCTGTCTGTTTGTGGCTTTCATTCCAGGTTTTTGCAATTAAGCATCTCCATATTTTTACTGGGGAGGAACTAGAGCGTTTACTTTGTGGAGAACGTGATTTCTGGGCTGTACGTGTCTCTGTCACTTGATTAATCGACCTATTGTGGGGGATATTGATAACCTTTACTAAGTTTTAATGTTGTTTTCTTAGCAGTTCAACGAACTTCTGGAACATATAAAGTTCGATCATGGATATACAGCTAGCAGTCCACCCATCATTAATGTTTGTGTTACTTGCATTTTCATTTCCTTTGCTCTCCACCCCCGTTTTCTCTTCCGCCCTCTGCTTTTCTTATCTGGTAAACTTCAAATGGTCATTTTCTCACTCCTTTTGGATCTCAGCTACTGGAAATTATACAAGAGTTTGAATATGCACAACGGCGAGCATTTCTGCAGTTTGTGACCGGCGCACCTCGGCTACCTCCAGGAGGTTTGGCTTCTCTAAATCCAAAATTGACGATTGTTCGCAAGGTCTGTCTGATTGATACCGTACACCTTAGTTTTGCAGTCGAATCTCACTTCTTTTTCTTCTTTTTGTTTTTGTCTTATCATGTATTTATCTCTTGAAAAAATTTTAACGTTTCCTTCAGCATAGTAGCAATAGTGCTGATACAGAGCTGCCCAGTGTTATGACTTGTGCCAATTACCTGAAGTTGCCGCCTTATTCTTCAAAAGTAATCCTACGAAGCTCCTTATAATCATGCAATACTATAGTCGTATTAAATTCCTTAAAAAGATTAACTGAAAAGAAATATCGGATTGCAGGAGAGGATGAAAGAGAAGCTGTTGTACGCGATAACAGAAGGGCAAGGCTCGTTCCACCTTTCATAGCTTTTGCAGGTAATGATATGTGAATTGTAATTATTAGGTCGGTGGGTGTTGTACATGAAGTGTTAGCGGGAGAGGGAGTGGGAGTGGGGAGTTTGATGGGTGAAAGAGGAGCTGATTGTTGCGGGAACAAGAGGAAGCCCTATATGAGATTGCTGACAAATATTTGGTGGCAAATTTGTAAATAGAAGAACTGGAAATGATGCAGAATAGTTGTTTTAGTTCAAAGCCTGGGAGCTGTACAGGGAGAGATGGGAGGTTTTCAGATGGTTGGCTGTTCTTCCTTCACTTAATGCACAAAATTATGTACAGAGATTTCGTTTTTACTTTTCTTTTTTTTTTTTATTTAGAACTAGCTTTATTCAATCAATGAAACTGAAATTACTGAAATTAAAATATTTTTTTAATTGTGTTTGGGTTCAATTTAGAAAGCTTATGGAGTTATATGATTAAATTCTCATTTTTAGGCTTAATTATAAAACCTGAAAATAATTAGGAGTCACAGTTGGGTGGTAATTTTGAGAAGGAAATTTAATTCAAGCGTTGGCTCGATGCAAAAGAGTTGAAAAATAAAAGAGATTTTGGGTTTTAAAAGTCTAAAATTAATCTTAAAGAAGAAAGAGAAATATGAAATCAGAAGGGCGTGCTCCCTATGTATTAGAAAGTTATATTTAGGGGATTAAAGAAAAAACAGAAAGTGAGCGCCAAGGAAACCTGCTTTAAACTTTTCCATTCAAGAGGAGGAACTAACTGTGAACGAGAGTTTGAGTGTTACGGGTGTGGATAAACAAGAAGAGAACATAATCCAGTCGACGTAGTGCGTCCTTTCTCCATTCAATCAAGAGAGGCAAATCTAAATCTTAATTCAAAAACTTCTGTTCTCCCCCAAATGGACAAGCCATGAATATTCCTCGACCCTCCCCATGCTCTTCCGCTTCCACTCCAACCCCTTCTTCTTCTTCGTCTTCTTCATTTCCCTCCACTCTCCACTGGCTCTCTCCTCCTCCTCCTTCAGCCACCACTGCGACAACTACCTCTAAGCCCGCGAGTCTACGTCGCTTGGAAGCCACAGCCCACCAGCAAACTCAACCCACCGCTGATTTCTCTCTTTCCACTGATAGAAAGACTAACAACGATCAAACCCTTCTTTCACTCCTACGCCAAAGAAAAACCGAACAAGCCTGGGACCATTACTCCCAATCCCCTCACCTCCCAACCCCGACTTGCCTAAGCCGCTTAGTCGCTCAACTCTCCTACCAAACCACTCCACTGTCCCTCACACGCGCACGTTCCATCATCACGCGTCTCCGCAATGAACGCCAGCTGCACCGTCTCGACGCCAACTCCCTCGGCCTCCTGGCCTCAGCTTCTGCAAAATCGGGGCATACCCTTTACGCCTCTTCCCTCATCAAGTCCATGCTTCGCTCTGGTTACCTCCCCCACGTCAAAGCATGGAGCGCCGTCGTTTCACGGCTCTCTACCGAGTCACCTTCAGAGTCGATAAACCTTTTCGACTCAGTAACTCGCCGAGTCAGACGCTTTGCGGATCCCACGATCGTTGCTGATTCCAAACCCGACACGGCTGCCTATAACGCTGTGCTCAACGCTTGTGCTAATTTGGGGGACAAGAGTAAGTTTTTGAAACTGTTTGAGGAAATGTCTGAATGGGGTTGCGAACCTGATGTTTTGACTTATAATGTTATGATAAAGTTGTTGGCTAGAGCTGATAGGAAAGATTTACTTGTCTTTGTGTTGGAGAGGATTGTTGAGAAACGAATACGTTTGTGTATGACTACTCTGCATTCCCTTGTTGCGGCTTATGTCGGATTTGATGATCTTGAAACGGCTGAGAGAATTGTTCAAGCTATGAGGGAACAAAGGAATGATCTTTGTAAGATTCTCCGGGACGCGAATTTGGAAGATTTAAATCAAGCTGAGGAAGATGAGGAGGAAGAGGAGGAGGAGGAGGAGAATAGGAAAGATTTGAGTCAAAATGAGAAAGATGATATAGTATTTGAAAAGTTGCTTCCTAATTCGATCAAGCCAAGTAGTGAAGCACCATTATTGCCAAAAGTGTATGCACCTAATTCTAGGATTTATACAACTTTAATGAAAGGTTATATGAAGGCAGGTAGGGTTAGTGACACGGTGAGGATGCTAGAGGCAATGAGGCATCAGGGCGATAAGGCTAGTCATCCTGACCATGTTACATACACAACAGTCGTTTCTGCTTTTGTGAAGGCGGGGTTGATGGATAGAGCACGAGAAGTGCTAGCTGAAATGACTAGAATTGGTGTGCCTGCTAATTGGATTACTTATAATATTCTCCTGAAGGGTTATTGCCAGCAGTTGCAAATAGATAAGGCGAAGGAGTTACTAAGGGAGATGGCTGATGATGCAGAGATTAAGCCAGATGTAGTTTCATATAATATATTGATTGATGGGTGCATATTGATTGATGACAGTGCAGGGGCTCTTGCATTCTTTAATGAGATGCGGGAGAGAGGAATTGCTCCAACAAAGATCAGTTATACTACTTTGATGAAAGCTTTTGCTTTGTCTGGTCAACCAAAGTTAGCCAACAAGGTTTTTGATGAGATGCTTCGAGATCCACGGGTGAAAGTCGACTTGGTTGCTTGGAATATGTTGGTGGAAGGATATTCTAGACTGGGACTTGTTGAAGAAGCAAAGAAAATAATCCAAAGAATGAAAGAAAAAGGATTTTACCCTAATGTTGCTACTTATGGTAGTCTGGCCAATGGGATTTCATTGGCTAGAAAACCAGGGGAAGCACTTCTGCTTTGGAAAGAGATAAAGGAAAGGTGCAAGATGAAAAAGGAAGGCGACAATCCATGTTCTGATTCTTCTTCTCCTCCACCATTGAAACCAGATGAAGGGCTGTTAGATACTTTGGCTGATATATGCGTGAGGGCTGCTTTCTTCAAGAAGGCCTTGGAAATTGTGGCTTGCATGGAAGAGAACGGCATACCACCAAATAAGACCAAGTACAAGAAAATCTATGTGGAGATGCATTCCAGGATGTTCACTAGCAAGCATGCTTCACAGGCAAGGCAGGATAGGAGGATAGAAAGGAAGAGAGCAGCTGAGGCATTCAAGTTTTGGTTGGGTTTGCCTAATTCTTATTATGGGAGTGAGTGGCATTTTGAACCTATAGATAGATGACTATGCCTCTGGGTTAGTAAGGCCAAATGAACATTACTGTATACTTACTAATTGTAATTTAGTGAATGTAATGCATTACAAATTTCAGATGAAAATTAATCAGTTAAATAGTGTTTCATGTAATGAAGTGAATGGTTTCTTTGCCATATATAATCTATAAATACTTTTGAGAATAAATGCAGAAGAGATACTCACTTCTGATTCCTACTAATGCTGAAGCTAAACTTCTGTTAGCACACAATTCCAGTTACTTACAGACTTACAGTAAGTAGTTCTAGTATACATAACAGCAATGAAACTGTCCATAGGTCATATTGTTACACCCAGTGCATTTTAGTAAAATGGTCAGAAGCCTTCCCCCACTTTCTCATGTTCAAGCATCTTGAAGCATAATAGAATTTCACAGAAAGTGTAACTGGAGCCTACCTGTTCCATTATGATGGCATTTAGCATCTTGATCTTGATGGTTGACTCCGTGAATAGGAAGATGATAATACCTGCATGAGAAAAGCATGGTCAGTCAAGGGTCATACATGAATCTATCCTTAATCATTTCAATTATCTTTGATGAACTTAATTATTTTAATTAAATGTTTTTATTTAGAAACCTACCTAAATGGTGTTACATCAACACAAGACATGAACAATAAGTTACCTGTTATATTGCCTAAATACTTGTATCTGGTGTCTGAAAATGTTACAGATCATAATAATAGATTCTATCTTGATCTTGAGTTGGCTATAATTTATGTACTTTCATAAAATTGAGATCAGAAAAATGAAAGCCTAAGAGATGAGATTCGGTTCTTTTAATGTAATGAATTACATAGATTTTTTATAATCAAAAATTCATTCTCTCATATGTATATCAATTCCCTAATTAAGTAACAATTATGGGATGTCTTGTTTCTGGTGTTCAGAGCTTCAGAGTTTATACCTGGTATGTCTTCGGCCCCTTCTTCAGAAGATAACCTACACTGTTTAAGTTATCCACTAATGTGTCAATATCAGCAACCCTTAAGCCAATTCTATCTGCCAAACTGTATATTTCCTGAAATAAAATAAGCAGATATTGATGCCTTCCTTTAATGAGAATAAAATATATGTAAGACCAGCCAAGGAAACCTAGGTTCATACAGAAATGGAGAAGCAATCTTTCTGCTGCAACTCCGACTGCTTGTTCAGAGCACTTAAAAAGCGCTTTGCTTCTTTTTGTTGACTCATCCCCCCACTTCGACCAAAATCCACAAAACCATGCTCATTAACATACTTATCATACAGGGATTCTTTCATTATTTCAACTGCATCCTGCAAAATATATAATCCAAAGCTTTTAAAAAATAATTAAGAAATGGTTTTAATCCAAAGCTTAGTTGTTCTGAACTAATGGAAGCAATTTAATTAATCTTCACTGGACCACGCCAGTGTATAGAATTATTTTTAGAAAAAATTCATGAAAACTATATTTGACTTTCAACTATTTTAGAGTTTGTAAAAAAGAAAATTATTTTCAAATGATTGCAAGGATATCAAACAAATTTAAATAAATTAATATGAGTAATCATTCAGCTTCAATTAGACAATAGGAACTGGATGACCATTATCAAGATATCCTCTACTTGCTTAACCTGGAAACCAAGGAAAAAAGTAATCCTCTTACCCTGGCATCTTGGGTTGTTATTTCTTCTCTCAACTCCACTCGTGCTCGGGCTTCTGCCAGTCTCACCAGACTCTCTAGCTGTCTTGCTGTTATAGGTGTACCATCACCAGATGTACTACGGTCCCTAAGTTGTAAGTAGAATTTTTGCAGGATTTCTGCAGCTGGTTTTGACATCCTACTTCACATAAAAGTAAAGAGATAATAATAAAAGAAAAAGAATTGCTAATGTAAGCAAATGCCAGTTCAAGGCAGAGATCACATCAAATCACCTGGGGGAGACATAGGTTCTTGCATAAGCAATATATTTACGAAGGAGTGGACCAGGCAATGGAACAAAATCAGCATCCTTCTTGGGGTCAAGTCTCAGCCTTGAAACTAAAGAACTTCCTTTCGCACTCATACCTATCCCTTCAACATTTTGTGATGCTGCATTTACAAATAAATAAAAGTTTCTTGTCAGATTCTCTTTATAAACTGGATTCACTTAAATGTATAAAAACTTTCATAAGAAAGAAAGAAATGCAAACCTTTACCTATACGTGGCTTTTTCACTGCCGGTGAATTTTCTCCATATCCAGCATGAAGCTGCAAGATAGACTCTGGGGTAAATGACATTTGGCTTTATAAAACCTTGGCTCAGGCTTATAAACCTATATACAATGTGGTCAATAAGCTATGTTGTTTTTGTTATAAGGTACAAAAGCTGAAGGAAGGCTCCAAGATATTTTTGTGTAGTTACTCACAGGAATTCCACCAATATAAGGGGCCAGGCAAGATTACTTACTGACATTATGTGCTCCGAGAGTCGCTTGTCCTGCAACTCATCAGGTTTATCAAGCAATATGAAAACCAAATCAAATCGTGAGAGCAAAGCTGCACTCATTTTCAAATTTTCATTGACTGTTTTTGCACGGCTGCAATTGAATAATGAATTTTTATTAATTATCAATAAATAATACAAGTATCATCCCCTGAGAAATAATAATAGAACAACAATGAAACACCAAAAGAAAATCTACGAGTCTTCCAAGTAAGCAATGTAGAGAAAACTGACTTTTGATGAAGTATTTAGCTGACAAGTAAAATCACTTGTATATATAATTATATATGCATTAGTTTATCAGCATGTGAAAATGAATGGAAAAACACAATAATAGATTTCACTAAGTATTACTTATAATGACCACCAACAGGATTTGCCGCTGCTAAGACAGATGTTCGAGCAGATAAACTTGCTACTAGTCCAGCTTTTGCAACAGAAACACACTGTTGTTCCATTGCTTCCAGTAGAGCCTGCGGCGACCTTGATGTAAGCAAAAGATAGCCTAGATACTTTGAGGTCAAATGATAGAAGTAGTCAGGAGAAACCTGATGTTCAGCAGTCATCTTATCAAACTCATCAATACAGCACAATCCACGGTCTGCAAGTACCATGGCACCTGCAGCCAAAGTAGTTGTTAAAAGAAAAAATATAATCATATCTTTCACTATAAAATGAAAAGTAAACATCATGTAGACTAGTCCAACATGTTTCCGGTTCATGGGTGGCAAAATGGATTTGTAATGAGCTCGTTACATGCTCATCAAAGAGACCAAAATAGTATATATCAACTTTCAAATAAGGGAGAGAAAGAATCAACTACCAGCCTCAAAAGCATAATCACTTGTCATGGTGTCCTTCACTACAGCTACAGTGAGACCAGCATTGGTAGTAGCATTACCGCAGACATATATGCCACGTGGGGAAACAGCAGCTGCTGCTTGCAGTAATTGGCTCTTTCCCAGACCAGGGTCACCTGGTAAAAAAGTAGTAACTGTTAAGATTCAATCTATCAAGTTTGACCTCAGAATTTTTAAAAGGATGACCTGGCTATTTGGTTGACTGGATGGCAATGTGATATAAGTATAACCTTATTTGAAAAGGTAAAACAGCTAAGAAGACTTCTTATAATAAAAGGAGCAGATGAAAATAAGCATACCGACAACAATGACATGGATGTCTCCTCTGACTGGGACCTTATTCCGATCCATTGAATGTTTCCGTACACCACCAAACAATGCCAAAGTTATTCCAGCTGTTTAGAAAGCCAAATATTCTCATAAATACAAGATCACATAATCAAATTTGGCAACCCATAAATACTTGACCATTTCCATGTGTCACACTAATCGTGCTACTTGGCATAAGATTTATATCAAGGGGTGGAGTGTGTATGTGTGAATGTGTGTGCGTGTGTGTGTGTGTGCGCGTGGGGGGGGGCGCTATGTACTTAAGAAAAGCAATGTAAGAATTGTTGGAATCTTAGGATTCTTGGATGAACTACTTTTTTCAACTGCAAGTTACTATGACAGGACTTTTTAGGGAATTCAAAAAACATGTCTCACTTCCAATGCAATCTGGATGGATTCAGGTGCCACTAAATTACAACATTACATAGCCAAAATCGATAACATTTTAGATAACAGCATGACAGTATTGAAGAAGTTTCACTCTAGTGCAAATTCAGGGTTTACCTTTAACAAGCTCATGCCCATAAATTGATGGACATATGGATTGAAGTATTTGCCGAAAGACATATGAACCATGTTCTTCTGAAAACTTCACAATGAATTCCAAATCCCTTGGAGAGAATGAGAACAAATCAACCAGCTCTGTTGCTCTAGCATTACTATTGGAGTCTTGCAAGTCCTCAGGCACAGACTGTGACTTAGAATTTTTTATAGAAACTGCTTCTATGTACAAATAGTAGAATCCTTGATTTCTGCTTTTTGATTTTCCTGACAACAATCAAAGATTTCTCCAAACTGTATTACTTATAGAAAACAGGTAGATGTATGCAAGTGTTTGGTTCCAGCTGAAGTTTATTTTCAGACAATGTGTTGATGACCCTTAAATTCTGAATTCATAATTTCTACATCCATGAAGATGCATATTTGTCTGAATGTAATGGCAATAACTCACAGGTAGCATGTTAGCCTTGTCTCTGCCTTTACTAAAAACGAGATATTGTTGGTAAACTTTTTTCCAAACGGCATGGAAAGGAGGGGAAAGGAAGAACACTACGACATGAAAATTCTATGATAAATTAGTTCCAAAGGAATCCCTTTATGGTACCTCCTCCAATATCCATGTAATTATTGATAACTCTTATGATTCCAGTGACTGTTACTACATCTCCAGGAATGCACAAATCAACAAGATCTTCGGTCAATTCACATTCTACCGTTCGAGGAACACGACCTTCTTCATGTTCTTCAAACTTGAGCAGCTCCTGTAGCCTGGAGTTTGTGAAAACAGAAGAAGGGAGAAACCAATTATAAAAATGTAATAGAATGTTGTAAAGATGCGTGACTGACGACTGTCTGGGTTTACTAAGAAAGACTGTAAAAGCTGGCATAAGGTTGTTTTACCTTATTTTCTGAAAATCTATTGCTTGAGCTGAAGATCGAATTGGTTTGAATGTTCTGCTCTTGCAGCCATGTAAAGTGCAAGTCGATGGAGGTGAAAATTTTCCATCAGGAAACATACGAGGGATCTCGGTTGTGCACTTTTCACAGGCAAAATTCATTTTTATCACTAGAGGCTTGACAGTGCTAGCTTTTACAACTGTACCGTGCACAGATACAAGCTTGTCTGTATATGACATCAATTAGCTATCATAAATCATTTTGAAATGCAAGCTACAGAAAGAAACAACAATAACTAAACATTGAAATCGAAGTGTACCAATATAAGCAGCCTTTAAGTTCTTCAAAACAATCACGGACTCAGGGTAGTTGTGGAGACGAATATTTATCTTCATTCCTTCCTCCAAGCTGAAATCCGAACTGCTTAAGAGAACCTGCAGCTTGCAACATACCTCCGTGGTTAAATTAAATTTTTAATAAAAAAATAATGACTAATAAATAAACTTAAAATCACTTCTTTCATCATTTCTTCATACCTGGTGAACTGCGGCACTCATGCAGGAGAGAGCTATTTTAGGTTTATCTGCCAATTTCGCATAGAATTCTTCTATATCACATAACTTTCGAAATTTTTGGAAATCAAGAGGCAAACAGAAGGAACTAGAATCATCCTTCACCTGTTCGTGATTGGAATCAGAGCTGCTAATTAATTTATTTAAATTTTAAAATATTTAACAGAACTTGGCTGCTACATAAGATTGTAAGGTAATAAAACCAAATTATATTAGTCATAATTAAATTAAATCTCTACATTAATTCGTCCATTAATATGCCTTGTTCACCTGATTGGGCACATTGAAAACAGATTACGGATCACTCTCAATCATCTGATTACCAAAATGAAGTCAAACCAAAAATTCAAAAAAAAAAAAAAAGAACATATATAATATGTCTGGAAATTCCAGAGGAAAACAAAGAGAGGAAGAAAGACCTGGTGAGCAAGATCTTGCCCTGGAGGAGCGGAGAAGAACCGAATGAGCTCAAAAATCAGCTTCTCTTCGTCCTTGGAGTACTCGTTTTCGGTGATATAAACGGGCACGATCGAGCCAATGTTGCTTGTATTGATCGAACCGTATTTATCGTTCGCGCTCTCTCCCTGAGCCCCGTACATCTCGACGGTGGTGAAGGTGATTTCAAACTTGGCCACCGAGTGTTCGTCAAATTTCCGACGAGATTTGATTTGTTTATCCGCAACCTTTTTGGCGGGAGAGTTGCGGGAGGGAAAAAATATTTTTCCTGGTTTTATAATTGGACATTTCGACTGCCGTGGGAGCTTGTGGACCGACTTATTTAGGCCTAACATGGGCCGTCTTATGAATATCACTTTGAAATTTTAGAGATTTTTTTCCCTTTTTTGGTATTTAGAATTAGTACATTATTTTTATTTGGTGTTGTGGAATATATTTTACTTTGTGCCCTTTGTAATTGGTGGCCGATATAAAATAGAAAATAAAATATTCAAAACTCTCAACGATATACTCTTATTGATTGAATTGATCGGGAATTGATAATTATTTATTTACTGATTTATATTTAATTATAATATTTATTTTTAAATAACAATTCAAATTTATTGAATAATTTTTTAAAAAATATTGAAGTTTAAAGTTTAAATTATTTTTCTTTATTCTTAGACTAACTCATGGTAACAACAATGATTTACTCTTTTAATGTTTGCCAAACAAACATTTCATTCGATGATACAAGAGTAATATTATTGATTCAGCCAAAAAGCGACGGTAAATTTATATTGAGACCTATGCTTAATTTGTTTAGTTAATTGTTGAGTAATCAACTACTTGAAATAAAAATACATACATATATATATACAAAGAGAAAAAGGAACAAATCTAACGTTGTTTAACGATAAGGTTAATAAAAATGTTAACATCAATTCTAAACTTAAAGGTTATGGTTTGGAAAGATGTTTGATGATTGTATTTATATTTGATATATGGTTAGTATAAAACTTTTATACGTAATTAATTAGTCAAATATTATTGCTTGATTAATTAAATAAAATTAAAAATTATACATCTTAAAAATAAATAGTTAAAATTTATACTTTTGCATATTTATGAGATATCATTACATGATTAAGTGATAATGTCTAGATAATATATATTGACAATGCATTGAATATAAACTCTTAAAAATTAAGATAAATTAAGTTTTCTTATTAAGTCATATATACATATACAAATATATATGTATGTATGTGTATTAAGTCATATGTATATATGTATTAAGTCATATTGAACAAACTAATTTTCACATTTTGATATGTTTTTCATTGGTTAAAAAAAATACGATGCTCAAAAAATTCTTAAACTATTTACAAAATTTTAAATAAGTTTTTATTATTATATTGCATATGAGGAATTGACTCATTAATTGTTGTATAATCTATTGTCTAAATAGCAGGGTTCAAATTTCATTTTCTCCAATAAATAAAATGTTTTTACTTTTTTTTGTTTAATCAAGTACATATATTTTTATTTTAAGTTAAATAACACTTTATGCCTAAAAGTTAAGTGATTGTTATTAATCAAAATATTACTTGTTATTTTATACTCGCATGACACTAACGTGGTATTGATGTGAAAAATGAAAAATATTACATAATCGTGTTATCATATCATGTCAACGTCACGTAACATAAAATAATAAGTTAAATAACACTTTATGCCTAAAAGTTAACTGATTGCCATTAGTTACAATAACACCTGTTATATTATATTTACATGGTTTTGATGTGGTGTTGATGTGAAAGATAAAAAATATCATATAATCATATTATCATATTACATTCGCATATTATGTCAATGTCACGTAACATAAAATGACAAGTGACATTTTTAATAAGTGAACAATTATTCATGAGAGTTTATTTGGTATAAAATAAAATTACAAAGTTTTTTTTAGCTCAAAAAGAAAAATATAAAAATTTCATTGAACGTAATAAAATAATAAAAAATTATTTAAATTTTTAAAAATAATTTATAAACTTTTTTTAAATATTATGCAAAAAAAAAAAGAGTTGATAATATCACTTTGGCAAAATAAGTTGCTTTGCATGATTAGTTTGACAAATAAGGTAAGTTGCTAAAATAAAATAATATATCTATGAAAAAAGGTACTTAAAAAGAAAATCTATGAAAAAGGGTTATTTGGATTCTAAGTTGAATCTTTGTGCCAGTTTTGTTATCAAGTTATATTTTATTTATTGTTTAAAATTTAAAGCACAAAAGACATAATATTTTAAAAGGTGTTGAATTATTTAAAAAAATTAAATAAGCTTTTATTTTTATTATCTTTAATCGAATGATTGTATTTTATTTGAATTAAATAAGATTTTATAATTAACAATTAATTAATTATGATTATTATAATGACATAATTATTTGATATTTTTTTTATCTTAGTGTCATATAATATAAAAAATGATAAGTAATATTTTAATTAATGAAAATTAATTAACTATTGTAAGAATTTATTTGAATCAAAATTTGAATAATTTAAAGATTTTTAAAACAAGTTGAGCCATCATTTAATTTTTGTTTTATAGATGATAAAATCTATATTTTCAAATTAATTTTTTGAATTTAGAGAAGAAGGTTTCAAACTTTGTTCTTTTAAAATAAAGATTATATACCAATTAATTAATTAAATGCTAGTGTGCATATTCCCAAATTAGTTAACTTGATGTTAATCCAAGTTAATCACATGATAGTTAACTTTTCCAACTTCATAATAAGCTGACACGTGGAAAATCACAAATCAACACTAGTCCATCACCTGCTCTTTTGAACTAAACCCTTCCGATCTCCGCCACGTGCCCACAAGATCGTCACACATTTTAAAGGGACCCGAAACCAAAAACCAGTTCCGGGAAACTCCAGACACGACCTCCCCTTCCCTTCCCTCTCTTTCTCTCTCTCTCCCCAAAACCCTACCAGGATTTTTCAATTTTTTACTCTTGAACTAGGGCAACTCCATTTATATTCGAGCATCAAAATCAAGTAAACGACGGTACACAGCTCTTCTGTTTATTAATTTTATTCGCTAGTGTATCTCTTTACTAATTGGGTTTATATCAGTTTTTTTTTTGAGCTGTTAATGGTTTGTTAGGTTTTGTTTTTTTAGTGAATTAGGGTTTTTAATGTTTTCAGTTTATTTTATTTTTAGGGTTCTTCAATGTCGAAAAAAATTCCTGAAGAAATCGACTTGAACTGTGATGCTCTTCCGGTTGACCGAGAAAACGAGGATAATGATGTAAATGATGAGGAGCCGGCCTCTGGGGCGGGTACTTCTTCAACCAAAACCCTAACAGAACGAACAGTTGATGGGGTTGGGGTCTTTGGAAAGGATAATGAGTCCGCTGGTGGGATTGATGAGCTAGGGGAAGAAAGCAAAATGGAAAGTGTGAAACATAAAGGGATTGATTTGGAAGCTGATATTGGATCCTTAGGTGAAGAGGTTGATGGTAAAGTTAGTGCCCGGTTTAGCTCGGGTGGGGATTCTTTGATGGAGGTTGATGGAGGATCAAGAGGACGTGGAGACGGAGAGAGTGTTTCTATTGAAGACAAGAAACCAGTGGTGGCTGAACAAATTGCTATGAGATCTTCTGGTGGGGTAGCTGAGGATCTTAATTTTAGTGTGTGTCCTAGTGAGGACACGTTGATAGAGGGGAATTCTGTTAGGATTCAGTTGAGCTTGTTTGCTGATAATACCATTCAATCTGGTATTGCTCATGATTTAGGTTCTGATGATGCGAAGCCTCTTTCTTCAGGATTAGGTCCTGGAAACTCTTTACCTTATGGGGAGCAGAATGTGAGTTCAAAGGAAGGATCTTCTGGCAGATTAGAAGGTCGGGATATGGAGATTGATACACCTGACGATACCAACGAAAGAAATTTAATTACTGCCATCCAAGACAAAGGGGACAGGGTTATTCAGAATGCAGAAAAAGGGTCTAATCTGTTAAATGATGCGGTAGACTTGAATTCATGCACAAGCACAGACGAGGATGTATCTGATGATGCTGATGCAAAACCAGAAAAACCAGAAGAACCTGAATTTTGTGTCTCTGATTTAGTCTGGGGTAAAGTAAGGAGTCATCCCTGGTGGCCGGGACAGATATTTGATCGTTCAGCTGCCACAGCGAAGGCGAAGAAGTATTTTAAAAAGGACTGTTATTTGATTGCATATTTTGGTGACCAGACATTTGCTTGGAACGAAGCATCACGGATCAAGCCCTTTAGGCCCCATTTCTCACATATGGAAAAGCAGAACAATATGGAAGAGTTTCACTATGCTATTGATTGTGCTTTGGATGAGGTTTCTAGACGTGTGGAGTTCGGTCTGGCCTGTTCTTGCATTTCCAAGGAAGCATATGCCGAGGTTCAAGCTCAGATAATTGTTAATGCTGGGATCCGAGAAGAATCTAGTAGAAAAGATGGTGGGGACAGATTTTCAGGTGTTGCTTCTTTTGACCCTTTTGAACTTGTTGAGAGGATAAAAGCACTGGCCCAATCACCTTCTTATAGCGAGGTTGACAGACTGCAATTCATAACATCACAGGCACAATTGTTGGCATTCCATCGCTGGAAGGGTTACTCTCAGCTACCTGAATTTCAAAACCTTTGTGGATTGTTGGAGACTGATGTGGAGATACCTCTCTCCGAAGAAGTAAAGAAACATTGTGAACTGATTGGAGATGATGTTCCTAGTGTTGAAGTTGACAAACAGGTGCTTTCTGAAAGAGAGAAGTCAGAGAGTCAAGATGGCTCTTCTCAGAAACAAAAGAAAATCCCAGGGGACGCTAAAGTTTCCAACAAAAAGGAGAAAAGCTTGTCAGAGTTGATAGCTGAAAGGCGCTTGAATATGCAAAATGGAAAAGGGAAATTGACTAAGAAAGCTGGTGACAAGTTAATTTCTTCATCCCCTGCTAAAAAACTAAAGGTGGTTGAGTCTGTGCGTGATGACTCAGCATTGAAACAGAATAGAAGTAATGCGTCAACAGGGTCTGTTGATAAGTCTCTGCAGTCTAAACAAACTTTCAGAGTTGGAGCTAGCATACTTAGGGTTGCAAGCCAACTGAATGGTTCAAGTTCAACAGTTTCAACTCCAGTACTTAAGCATGGTGATGGGACAACTAAAAAAAAGTCTGCAGTTAATAATGAAAGTAAAGGAAAAAATTCGTCTGGTAAATCTCCAGGGAAGACGGCTTTTCAAACAAATATGTCTTCCGCTGATGAGATGCTCTCACAGCTTTGCTTGGCCGCAACAGATCCCCTGAAAGGGTATAGTTTTTTGTCCTCTATGGTTTTTTTCTTTATGGAGTTGAGGAATTCATTTGCTATGGATCTTAACAGCTCTGAAATGTCTGAACAATCTTCAGAACAAGGAACTGATGGCGAAATAGGGGAGAAGTCAACCAGGTTTGAAGTTACTGGAAAGTCTGAGTTGACTTCAATCAAAGACACCTGTTGTTCTGATAGAATAATCCAGTGCCTTCCTGAAGAGCAATTAGCAGTTGACAACCACAACCAAACCACAGAGGTTTCTCTGGACACTCCTAGTGAAAAGGGTTTTTCTGTCATTGAATCGCAACCGGCTGCTCAGGCAAGTCCCAATTTGGATTCTGAACAGAAATGTACAGTCACAGATGAAAATCTTGGAATGGAAGCAGAGAAACGGATAGAATACTCAGATGAAAGTTATACAGAAGATCTATATCCAACTGCTTTGATTTTGAATTTTTCAGACTTAGAATCGGTTCCTTCAGTAGAAGACCTGAATAAGATATTTAGCCGTTATGGGCCTTTGGTTGCGCCAGGGGCTGAAGTGTTAAAAAAGAGCGTCCGTGCCAGAGTGGTTTTTAAAAGACATGCAGATGCTGAAACAGCTTTCAGCAGTTCTGGAAAATACAGCATTTTCGGACCCTCACTTGTTAGTTACCGCCTCAAGCGTCTGGCTTCTGCACTGCCTAGATCATCTCCAGTTGCAACTAAGCGAAGCAGAACAGATGAAACATGTGGAGATGGAAGTACTACTTGATGCCATGGATTCTAGTCAAGTTGATGTAAAGAGAGGTTAAGCATTCACACTCAAGGTTTGAACTTCTAAATGCTTTCCTTTATGAGGTTATATAAAAGTGACAGGTTGTATTGGTTTAAAATGGTAGGATCAGACAGTTGACGTAGCTATTTCTTTTGCAAATTCTTCACAAGCAGGTTAATTTATATGACTGACCATCTTGCACATTTTGATTTGCTGTAGTGAAAACCTTTTTTACATTCAGTTAATTTAAGTTTATGCACTACCACCTTTTGCAATGCTCTCTCTCGGGGTTTCTAAGTATAACATGGTAATTAAGGGGGGTTGTATAGAAATTTTTATACTAAAAGCATCAAAGCCTTTGAGTATGGTTTGTAATTGCCATTTTTCACTTCCAAGTAGGGTTTCTTGCTGAAGCTTTGGGCTTGTTGAGGTGGTTCGGACATTCTTGAAACTGCAACAGCTTCAGATGGAACATGATCTTGGCTCTTTGAACAGTCTCATTCGTGATGCTCATCATGGGTTGCATGCTTCTTCCCGACATCTCATTGGCTTGTAATCATGAGATTTTAAGGTTGGCACTTGGCAGCGCCTTCCCATCATCACGTTACTGCTCATCTAACAGGAAATATATTATGGTTTAATATTAGGCCGTAAATCATCAGTCATACTCAATGCTTCCTTCTCATTCCCTCTGGCCCGAGATAATTGGGTGGGTGAAATAGTCACTTAAATCAGGAGCATTGAATAAGTAAAAAAAAAAAAAACAGGCTGTAAATTGTACTCTTTTGAAGACAATTAAAATATGCGCAAGTTTTTCATTAGGTTAATTTGTGAAAAGGTTAATTATTTGCGGAAAAGATACCCTGTTACTTGTCGTATAACGTTTCACCTCAAAATATGGCATTTCCAATCCACTTCTAGATAAAATGAAAATTGCTCTTTACTCACAAAGCAACGATCTGGACCCTCCATTCAATTCTTTTACAGCAATATCAAAATCTTGGAAACCGTTGGATGAGGACCTAAATGATAAATCCGTGTAACGGATTGAAAATAAAGTCTCCCAATTAAAGATAAAATCAAAATGGAAAATCCAACGTCCATCCTGCTGATCACCGCACACATGTAACCGGTCCCACAACGTCTCAAAAATTCGTACCTACACCTCGGTGAAAGTGCCATATACATCAAACGCTCCCTATTTTTTCTTTTTCTTCGCATTATTTAATAAATTTAATTTTGAACTGCCTCTTCTCCCAAATTCAAAATATTCACTTCTCCTTCGTCTCTTCTCTCTTTCACGCATCTCTCCTTCAATTCTTGATCTATTACATAAAATAATTACACCTTTAATCGCCTTATTTCCTATTCGATCTGATATTAATCTCCGTCGGGAAAATGGGTGATTCTGAGAAGCAAAGCGACTTCGATATCAAAGGGCTGAGCCTCATCGACGTTTCGTCCGAAGACGATTGCCTCATCAATTCGCCTCTCTGCGATCCCATAAACCCTCAATCCTCAGGTTTCCCCTTTAATTTTATATTATTTTCTCTTGACTTTGCATGGGATATCAGAGAAATGCTAATAATTCTGGTTTTTTTTTTGAAAATTTGATTTATTTGTTTGATATCTTTTAATTTGAACTTGTTTGAGATTTATTGGTTATTGCAGGATTTATGTTTCATCGGAAAAGTACTTGATTTGTCTAATACTTTTAATCGTGTTTTAAATTGATTGTGAAATGCGTTTTGGCCGTTTTATTAACGGTAATTAGCTCCAAAAAAATCATAGATATGAACCTAATTTTTCATGATTCGTTTGTTTCTCCGGGTATTCGTTATACAAATTGTTTCCAATAAACCTTTAAATTAATTGATAAATGGATTCTTGTTGGTTTGTTGAATGCAATTTCTCATTACCATTTGATAATTTGGGGATTTGCTTTTTCACAGATAAAAGATGATGATCCTCATTTTGTTTTACGTGTTTTTTATTTGAAATTTAATCTCATTCTCTCTCTCTTTTTTCTTTTTCTGACAAATTGGATTTTATGTGTTGTAAAGGGAAGAGGAGTGGAACCAAAAGTGTTAGATTCGCCATGGATCCCGACAGTGCAGAAATCTCGTTAGGCTCCCTTGAAGAAAATGGAAAGTTAGAGGAACCACCGGATTCTTTGGAACAAGACAAGACGAGTAAGAATGGAAAATATAATTTACGCAAAAGTTTAGCATGGGATAGTGCTTTCTTCACAAGTGCAGGTACAAATTGGATTTCATTTACACTTAAACGAGTCATGATTCTAAATTTCCTGTTTTGATATGATTTATATCCTGTCTTTTAGGTGTTCTCGATCCAGAGGAGTTGTCTAGCATGATTGGAGGCAATGAGAAAGGTGAAATACACACATTACCTGGGATTCGAGAGGATGTAAACAAATCTTGTGATTCGTTAACAACATTGGATAGTGAAACTTTGACATTGGAAAGTCTTGAGGCTGATTTATTTGAAGATATAAGAGCATCAATCCAGAAATCTAACAAAGCATCCAACATTGCAAATTCAAGTGGCAAAAAGGAATCGAAAACAGCAGATACGCCAACTGTGTCACGTAAGTATAGTTTGTTTCTCTTTGTCTCTGCATTGTTATATGCTGGCAAACCCAAAGATTTTGCTCCGAGGCCAAAATTACATCTCCAAATGATTTTTTTTTGGATAACTAGCATTATATTTAACCAATAATGCTGGGGAAAACCTGCTATCAAAACAACATAACAACCAGAAAAAGAAAGTTTAGTGACTACCCCTTACAACAATGTTCCAATTATAACATAAAAGCTGGTTAATGGGGGAGTCAGGCACTTGAATAACACCTCTTAAACAAATCTTCTCATTAAAAATAATAGAATGCAAAATAGCATCAGCAGTAAGAGCAGAAAAGCCAAACTTCTTCAAGTTTCAAATCCCCCCAGATATGATAACAAGTTTGCTGACCAGGCCACCCTTAACAAGATAGCTGCAAAAGACTTGCCTCTAGAGTGAGCAACTTAAACTCTTCTTGCCAACAACCAACCCTCCTTTAGATAATCAGCTTTTCAAGATTTTGGCAACAAATATCCTTAGAGGAATTGTGGGTGAAAAAAGTTGTGATCTCTAGTCTCTTCAGCATCATAGAAATTACATGTTGTTTTATGAAGACTAATACCCCGACTTCTGATACGAGAAAGGTGTACTCTAAAGTAATAAGCCAAGCAATAAATCTATGCTTAGGAAGAGAGAATTGATTCCACACAAGTTTGTGCCAAACTACTTTAGGTTTCATAGCTCTAAGCAACTGCCAAGTATCAGAAGCCTTGAACATACCACTCTTTGAGGCCTGTGACACCACAATATCATCAGCTGAGCTCAAAGTAAAGAAGAGCACATCTGCTGAACTTGCCTAAACTCCTGAGACTCACGAGAAGGCCACATCCAGCTACCATTGCTAATAAGAGAAGCAACCTTTGCATCTTCAGATATATCATTCTGTTATAAAGAACCTCTGCCATAAATAAGAAGGAAAGGGCCTGATGGGAGCCAATCATCGTACCATAAAGAGACGCTGAGCCCATTCCCAATTTTGTGCTTATAAGGGTCCTTGCAGTTGGCCTAAGATTTAAAAGCTTCCTCCAAGTCCAGCAACAGCTTTGAGTACAGCTAATCTTCCAAAAACTCCTGCCTTTTAGGAGATAAGCTTTAGTCCAGGCAACCCAAAGAGAACCATCTTGAGTAAATAAAGCCCAGATGTGCTTAAGGCCACAAGCAAGATTCCAAACTTTGAGATCCTTAAAACCAAGACCGCCTTCATTCTTGGAATAGTTTCCCAGCTAAGTTTGGCACCCCTAGTATCACCATCTTTACCTTTCCATAATAAAGAGGAGAAAATCTGTACAGTTCTTTTGACAAACTTTTAAGGGAGAAGAAAGATGCTGCACCAGTAGTATTGAAAACTAAAAAAATTGATTGCATCAGCTGCAATCTTCCAGCATAAGAGAGCCTTTGAGGATTTCCCTTGAGGAAAATGTGATCATGAGGTTAAGAACACTTATATTCTACTTATCCCTAGATGGGGAAGATGGAAACTACTTTTTCAAATGTCCATAGGTGCAAATGAACATGCCTTCTAGGTCCAGACCATATTTCTTTGTGAATCACATAATTGCATAAAATGCCTTATCTAGAGTCTTTCATTCACATGCTGAGCTTTTTTTTTTTTTTTGTCTTCTTTCTAAATAAGATGAGATGTAGGGTGTAAATGAACATGCTAGGCATACGTGATCATTTCAAAAAATATTTTCAAACTGACAGTGCCCTGTTTTCTTTTTCATTTCCAGATTCAAAGAAGGTAGAATTGGCTACTCAAGATAAGGTGAATTAAAGAATTGTCTGCAGTAAACTTTCATTAATTGTTACTTGTATTTTTCCAATAACATTTTTGTGATTTCAGATGAAGCAGAAAGCTGCTCCAAAAAAGCCAAACATTGGTGTGAAAGACTCTGGGAAAACAATGAAGCAGGTTTCTGTCCGTCCACAAATTTCTCAGGTACGTATTGTGCTATGTCATGCGAATAAGTAGCTGCAAGTTGTATAATCTTTTCTAGTTGAGATAGAGATGAATATTATTTAACAATCTAGGTTGTTTTAAGTGAGTTTTAAACTTCCAAATCTAAATTGTTAGGTTAAATTGACTTACACAGCAACATTCTCAGAAAACTATACTATAAGCCTGTAAAAGTTCTATGCAACTGCTGAATATGCAACCATATAACTGCTATTTAGCACAACTGCAACTCTGACTTTGTTTTTGGTTTTACCAATAGTCTTTTGCTAGAAGTGGAGAACCAACTTCATCTCTTCATAAGCCACCAAAGGTACTAAGCAGGGTTGTTCCCCTCTCAACAACACCAATCAAAAGGGTTTCCTTGGGTTCTAAGAACGTCAAAATGGAAAAGGATGCAAAAAGTGTGACTGGTAATTCAGACTACAATATGTTTAACTTAGTTTCATGAAAACAGAAGAAGTTATCGTTCTCATGTTTCTGTTTAAATTACTAAATTCAATTTGATGGTTGTAGGTAGAGGGAATACAGTTTCAAAGACTCCTGCTTTGGGTGGTTTAAGAAATATTGTGCCTAGGCCTACATTATCTTCCAAGTCTTCTTCGTGCTCTCCAGTCTCAATTAAAACAGAGCTGACAACTTCTTGTTCCTCACTTGAGAGCTGTGCCAGTGCTTCATCTGGCAGAATTACTAAATCTTCCTTGAATTCGATTAAACGAAAGAACGACTCCGGAAGAGTTAGTCCATCTTCCTCTGGTTGCACTATCAGCACCCCATCGAAAATTGCATCAAAAGGTAAAAATCAAGCAGGAAGTTCAAGGCTCTCAACTTTTTCGAAGTCTTCTACCAAGCTATCTTCCAGTATATCTCCTGCTAGCTCTATCAGTGAATGGTCCTCAGACTCATCATCATCAACCTCTACTGTTAATCAAAGGTCTAATATTGTAAGACCTAGCCTTGGCATTGGCTCTCGCAAAGGACTTGGTACAAATAGGGACGCCCACCAAGTTTTGGATTCTCAAGACCATCCTACTGGTCAGTGCTCAATGGGACATGGTGCTGAGGTTACTGGCTCACTTGATGAAAGTGTAAACAAAGTTTCAGCTGGAACTAGTGGGCTTCTTCATCCAGCTTCCATGAAACCCTCCGGCCTTCGAATGCCATCACCAAAACTTGGCTTTTTTGATGGGGTTAGTTCTTAATTTTTAAAATTTCTCTGTTTAATAGATAGGAAGTGGTTTTCGCCAAACTATTTTCAAGAATAAGCAGATGGAAAATCTCATTTCAGAATCTTCTGCTGAATAAAGAGGATACAACTTTTTTATTCTATTATGAAATCTAAATGAACAAACCACCTTTTGTAATGTTTTGAGTCTTACTTTGCTTTGTTCGGAAAGTACTATAATCTGTGAAATTGTGATGGATGTAGGTAAGATCATCAGGACGCACTCCAAATGGGAGTATGCTGTCTCATCCTGGTGTACCTAATGGCTTGCCTAAAATTGGAGCAAAAAGCACTAGTCCTAGTGGGAGCTTAAACAAGGCAAAGATTGGAAAGCTTCAACCTGTTAGAACTCTGACTGCAATCCAGAGCCCCAAGGTTGATGTTAAGCAAACTTCCTCTGCTGTGAAATCTAGATCTTCCTTGACTATTCAAAAATCTCCAAATGCTGCAGCAAAGGTATCAAGTGCTTTAAGAAACCCCAAAAGCAGCCCCGGCATATCTCCAAAATTTCAGAATAAATCATCTTTGAAAACTGGTAGAGAAAGTTACTCAAAGGCTCAGGGCATTGGTACGGCAGAAAAAATTGTGAGCCCGGGTTTTCCAAAGCAAGTTGTAGGCCTGGGAGGCAAGGATGGTGCTCGCATAAAGGACACCAAGATTGTTCCTCTTGATGGAGTACCTGAAACCACTGATAATTTAACTTCCAAATCTGATGATCAGAACACAATCCCATTGAAAGTAGCTGCCGAAAATGAAACATACAGCCATTTATATCTGAAGACTGATACACTTATCCTTTACAACACCAAAAAAAAGGAAGAAGCTCATATTGAAGATCAAATTGCTGGCACCGCGGAAGGGTATTTATCTTCAGACACTCAGAAAGAACCCAATGCTGATTCTCATCTTGCTCATGGTGACAAGAAGGTTGAGAACTGTTGGTCAAAGCCCATTCGCACTTCTCCTTCCCCTATGACTTCTGAAATTATGGCCGGCTCAAGGAGACCTTTCTCAGTCAAGGATTCTTTTTACAATATGGATACACATACACCACTGGCAGTTACACCAGGATCAGCAGTGGGGGTGGACAAGATAACCACATTACAGTCTCCAGAGAGCATTTTACCGGAGTACAGCTAAGACAAGTGCAACACTCTAGTAGCAGATTTTTTAAGGTACCTTGATATGGTATCATCTCTCAATTATTCTTATTGGGAGTTTTTAGATACAACATCGCCTTGTAGATTCTGTACTACTCTGTTAGCTCAGTGGAATTTTTACTTATATCGAGTAATGAGAAATCCAGATTCGATTTTCACCATGTTCGAATCTGATGTTCTGGTTTCATGGAGTGCTTCTGATAGAATTTCAGGGCTGAACTTGTAGTCTTTCGATTTGCTTAGTTCATGATGCATCTTGTGTCCACACATGTTTATCATGCAATGAGAACAAGCATTAAAGGAAAAAGTTTTGGTCGCGTGAATATAAGATTTTGTGCCCACATCATGAAAATGTTTGTCACATGGATGCATATTTATTACTACTATATTTGAAGTCCAAAATCTGGTAACTTACCAAAACAGCACTTGACATTGTAGTCCAAAGTGGCGCACTTAGAATGTTCTTCCTTTGGTCATGTTGTAGTAGATATTGTTTGTTTTATCTTTTACTTCGTGTTTTAAATAATAGACATGTTTGCAACAGAACAGAACCCCAAAAAAGAAAATTTCAACCACTTCCCCAAGAAATGTTTGCAAATCTTAGCCGAAAATGTAATAGATATTTTTCTTGGGATGATTGCGAAATTCACTTCTTCTTAGTTCCATCGTCCTATGACTTGTTAGCAACAAGAAAATACTCAGAGAAGCATAGCAGTGCTAGATAGTAAAGGCTTGAATTCATAGCATGAGGAAGAGAATGGTTTGGAATAGCAATAAAGCACCAAAATCTTTTGGATCGAGTTGACATGGCAAATTCAATACAATAACCAGTCGATAAATAAACAAAACATTGTCCAGAAAAGCTACCACGCAATAAAAAGCTCTCAGTTTTTAGTAGAACTATAAAAAGGTAGTAAGAGTCATCCTCCCCCTTGCAGACTTATGATCTAGGCTTCTCCTTCTTCTCTTTGAAGAGTGCTAAGAGTGAAACACCAGAGACCTTCACAACCTTGAACCTTACACCAGGAATATCACCGACGGCGTGACCCTTTCGTCCAAATCCAGCAATCAACACCTCATCCTATTGCCAACATATTCTCATTAGAAGAGAAGGTAACAAAAAGATACTAAATATGCTTAAACAACTAGAGTTACACAATTTCACTTTTGTAATACTCACATTCTCTTCAATGTAGTTTAAGCAACCATCATTTGGAACGAATGCAGCAATCTTCTTTCCATTTTTGATCAGTTGAACTCTAGCACACTTACGGATAGCAGAGTTTGGCTGCTTAGCCTCAATACCTCTGAATGTTACAAAAGCCATCAGTACATTTCTTCAATAATAGTTCAAAGAAAACAAGAACACCAATAAAAAGGATCTAGTCTTACATCTTCTCAAGAACAATGCCTTTAGCATGGGATGAGCCAGCAAATGGCTTCTTCCATTCATTTCCAAGGTTGGACTTCTTGTATGCCTTATCAGCCCACCTCTGCCTCCTGCGGTGGGTCCTCAGCTTGCGTCCAGCTCCCATACCACGTGTCTTCCTGAAAAAAAAAAAAAAACCATTAATGTAATTATTAACTTCTCAAAGATAAAATTCTACACCTAAAACTATAAAACTTGTATTGTCTAACAAATATTTGAGGAGGGGGGCAATATCACTTGAAATGAAAGCCAAGTATATAATTCACACAAGCATCACTTCCATATAAATCATAAACTCAAACCCATATTTCAATTCAGTATTTAAAACTTAAGAGTTAAATAGAAAGCAATCAAAGATTCAAATAAGGCTATACGTTCGCAAAATCTAAAATCAAAGCAATATCAATACACTTATCAAGGTATAAAAATTTCTGTTTTTTCCCCATCTAACATCCGAAACAAAGAACAGAACTAACGAAAGACTTCAAAATCCAAAACCCACATTAAAAAACAAACACTTCTCGCGAAGAACCATTAATTCCGTTCAATAAGCAAGAGCGGCTTCAGCATTCAAAACAAGAAGGATACACGAGCTAAGAGAAGAGGACAAGCGATCGACTTTATCTAGTATTAAGAAGAAGAGAACATACCCCATGTTGGCTGAGAGAGGTTGTTTCGACTGAAAGGAGGGTTCGGAGAGATTTGAAGGCGAGGACAAGAAGTAGCCGCAGCCGCTGAGTTTAAACCCTGAAGGCTCTAACCCTAGAAATGATGGCGAATATATATAGATAACATTTTTTATTGGGCCCAATAAGATAGATGCCTGGGCCTTCATTTGGGCCTAATGGAAGCCCCTTTTCTGGTCCATAATCCCGTGTTGGGGCCCAATATTCAGTTATGAATGAGCTCTTCGAGATTGTTTATTTTTTGTATTATAGAGAAAATAAATACGTAAAAAGATTTATAGTTGTTATATTGTAACAAGTGTATAAATTTATTCAAGTTTTTAATAAATAAATTTAAAAATTAAAAACTTTTAAAAATAAATATTTTATAAAATAATATTTTGTGATTAAATGATAATTTATAAAATTTATATGCTGTATTACAAGAAACGCAATTAACTTAGCATATGTATGAAATTTTGAAGTGACGTCATTACCAATCATAAATTTTGAGTACAATAAATGATTAATTAATAAAATTAAAATCAATTATGGAAAGAATATATATTTTCATTTTATTATGAGTAATAAAATTTATGATTCTATATAAAGTGAATCTATTTTTGGATGAGCTGTCCACATTCAGACACTTGGTTATGGCTCTGAATGCAGATTCTTGTTCCATTGATCCAAATCCACAAGAAAGATATATTAAGGTGAAGCAGAACTCGACAAAACGCGCAAGTCTTCGCATATACAGATAGTCTTCTTAATGGGGTTTTAGTCTTTTAACAGTTTCCATAACATTGAAACTTCAAGAGGAATCACCCCTAACCAGACATGTTAAGAGCAAAATTAAGGGAAAATTTTCCGTAAAACCTGAGAAAATATCGAAACCGTCAAACATTTAGGGCAGAAATATGTGCAACCTGCACCGCATCTGATCTTACTTTTGTCCTTTCTTCCATAACCCACCAATCTTTTTCAACATGTTGCCATTTTTTTTCTTGGGTGAATCATCATCCATGTCTTCCGAATTGGGTGAACCCATTATGGGGTTATAGTTGCTGTCAAGAGATATGGTTCTGTCCGCATGTTTCCCATTGTTCCCTGTAGAGAGCATGGCCGCAGCTGCCTCTGCTGCCTTTCTCCACTGATCTGACTGCACCTTTAGTCTCCTCAACTCAGCCTCCATTTCTGTATTTGTTGCTTGTGCTGCATCGAGCTGTTCAGTGACGCGTGCTGCTCTTCGGCTACTCTTATCGGCTTCCTCAGTTACGTAGCTGAGTTTCATCAGAGCCTCGCGCTCTGCAGCCCTTGCTGCTGCTAACAATACAACAGATTCATCACGAACTTTAGAACCCTCCATTTCACTCTTCTTAATTTCCATTTTGAGCATTTCATTTTGCTCGGTTACACTATGCAACTCTGTTTCCTTCGCTGTCAAATTTGCTTTCAGTTCTGTCGACTCTGCCTCTATCTTCTTCAACTCCGTTGCAAGTTCAGATTCTCTTTCATCGGACTGGTTTTTCTCAATCTTCAAATTCAGGCCCTCATTTTCCTCTGAAATACTCTGAAGTTCAGTCTCCTTATCCATTAAGTTTGCTCTCAGTTCTTCAACATCAGTTTTGGTTCTCTTTAATTCTGCCCCCAGTTCTGCCTCTCTCTGGCATGACTGCGTTCTTATGTTTTCCACTTGTTCATAAGCACTTCTAATTTGCAATGTGCTCCGAATATATTCTTCTTGGTACCTGACTTCAGCTGCATCCAGTGCCGATCTCAATTGACCCACTTCAAGTTTTGCAAAATTAAGCTCTGTTTTGAGATGCTGTATTTCCTCATTTTCTCCATTCTGCCGTGGTAGTCCATCATCTTTGGGATCCTTGGATATTTTGCTGCTACTACCAACCAGTTCTGCCTGGAGCTTGCTCACAAGTCCCTCCAGCGACTTAACTCTAGCTTTTGACTGCTCCAACTCCAATGATAATGTGTTGTAAGCTTCTGTTGCTTTTGTTGCATCAGAACGCAGCTTTTCTATGGTTTCATTTGCTGTTTCCGGTTGCATTTGGGTTTTGCTAACTACTTCAAGAGCCTGGGCTTCAGATTCTCTGCAATCAGTGAGCTCAGACTTAAGTTTGTCAACCAACGAGAGAGTTTCAGTCAGCTCAATTCTCAAGTTCTGAATCTCAGCATGTGCAGATTCAGCATGCTTAGTCTGAATGGCTTCCGATTCATATGCCTTTTCCAGCTGAACTTTGAGCTTTTGAATTTCATTCATGGCAGAAGCCAAGGCAGCAGAATCCATTGAGTGCTGATTCTGGACAGCCTCAAGTTCAGACTGCCATGCTCTATCTCGATCTTGTGAAATTTTACGGAGTTCTTCCACCCTGTCATCCTCAGAGGCAGAAATTTCCATCAACTGCTGTTCAGATTCTTCAAGCTTGGCTGACATTGCTGATAGCTGCTTCTTGGCCTCCTCAGCCTCTTGTATAGCTCGCCTCTTCCATGACTCAGATGCAGTCAGCTGGTCCTTTGTCTTTTTCAGATCATCTTGGAGTTGAGTAAGCTGTGATTCCAGTTCAGACACTTTGTTTGGACGCTGCTTCTAGAGCTCACACAACAAGAGTAAACATTATGTAAGTGGGAGTAACTAAGTAGATAAGCAAAGAGAAAACTACTGGAATTGAAGAGTGTGCAGAAATGTTTTCATTGTAGTTTGCTCCATCCTAGACTGAACCTTTTATTTTTGGATATACCGTTTGCCAATTGCCATAAAAATAAACTGATTTAGGCGCAAGTGACTGGAGAATACCTCAGATACTGGGCTTCTCAATGCTTTGCGTGCAGTAACCTTAGGACTTCTATCTTTGGGAGTCTTACTTGCAGGATTTGGAGAGGAAACTGTGTCAGAATCAGGTCCTGGTGTCTTCAGTTGACGAGCAGTTCGAGGTGTTGCAGGAGATTTTCTCTGAGGCACTTCCAAGGAGCTTGTTCTACGGTCAAAGACAATAAAATGGAAAATAATAAAAGAAAATAGCAGCAAAATGAATGAAGCTTTTAGATAATTTCTGTAATAGCTATGGCTAAACAAAATGGTGCATCATATAAACGGTTCTTTCAAGAGGATGTAACTACTTTTACAACTTGTCCATAGGTTAAAATCGTGGCGCAATTGGTGGGTCAAGACTAGCAACAACTCCAAGATTAAGTAGCCAACCACCACAAAGAAGTTGATGTCGCACCATTTTTTTCAAGCACAAGTAAAACAACTGTGAACTACCTTCTTTAGGATCATTCCAATCTCCCTCTCAGCGTGTCAGATTATTTGCTTCTTGAAAGGGGATATAAGGGGTTAACAAGATACTGATACTGTGACAATGATATTTCAACTTCTTGAGAGTGATGTGCATAAAAACACAACATCAATATAAAAAAAATTCTCATCCAGATCCCTATTGGCATGCATTTCGATAATGCAGTTCACATGAAAATTTTCAAACATTGGGAGAAACATAGCCTTTATACAAGACAATAAATAAAATGTTTAACATCTAACAGAAGTAGGAGACGATAATTGATTAAGTAACCCTGAACTTTACCAGGTCCAACCCACTAATTAGGCCAATACTAAACAAGTAAATTGCAAAATGATTCAACTTTTTTTAAAAAGAGAAAATGAAGAAGAAGAAGAGGAGAAGGGAGGGGGAGGCTGCCTCAAACAAGACTGATGAAGGCTTCATGACATCAGGTACTATTGTAAATACTCCACTTTGGAGATTAGCAAAGCATTGGCACTTAAAAACCTTAAACTAGCAGATTAAGGTGAAAAGAATGATTAAAATGCTCTAAAAGTCATGGACTAATGGCGATCATACCTTGCTTTTGGCGTCTGCATGATTTTTATATCCCCTTGAGTCGAAGTGGTAAAAGGGCAAGATATATGTTCTCTGCTTCAAACCCCACCTGACCCACACCACCTGCAAATAGTTCAGAGAAATCGTGGGCTGAGAAGGAACATGAGAGAGAATCTGATATATAATTGTAGAGAAAGAGGAAGCATAGTTCATCAAAGGAGCGTCATCTCTTAGCAGTACGCACAAGACCCAACCAACAAACAAACCATACAATCCCTTCAAAGAAACTCCACAGAAACTACTTCCACTACCACCAACCAGAACCAAATGAAAAAATTTAAAAAGAAAGAAAATAGTGGAAAAAAAGGTTGCCATCAAATGAATTCATTAAATATCATTACAAAAACCATGTTTCCACCTTTTCTTTTCATTTCTCTCTCTCTCTTTGGCCCCTTCCTTTTTTCACTCCTGTTCTGAAAAATATGCTACAAAAAACATTACAGAAACCACAAGGGACCAGCAAGAAATGAATGAAGTTAATAACCCATGTAGGCCTGGCTGCTTGTGCTTGGTTTGAAATTATAATTCAAAACTGTTGATTTGCAATAATCTTGGACCAAAAATTGATCATTCCGTTCTTAGTGAAATTATGTGCCACTGCGAGTGCAATAGTGTAGTTAATCCAATCAAAGAAAACTACATTTCTTACATTTCCATTTTCTGCTGCAAATTTAAGACTAAAGCTCTTGAACTCATTAAAAATCTCGTATTTTTTCTTCAAATTTTGCCTCGTTAACATAGAAAGTAAAAAACAAGGAAGATAGACTTAACTGAACGATGCACAATGTTAGGAGTATAGAGAGTCAAACAAATGAACTTGAAGAAAACATGGTTTCAAGGTATGATTACACTTGGTAAGAAAACATATATATAAAAAGCAAGCAGATAAGATTCATCTTTTTTACAGAAAGCTGAAAACTGGGTAAGGCTTTGTTCAATCTTTAGTGACCAAAGCTGAGATGGATAAAAGCTGTACGGATCAGGAGCAAGTTAACAATGGAAAGTAAGCTTAAACACAGAGTTGAAAACAGAGTTCCAAGTTCCAAGTTAAATTTGAAGTAATTGTGCGGCTATAGTTCTGAAAAGAAAAAAGGATCAAATTTGACTCCGCTTCCTTTTAGGTTAAAAGGAAAGAAAAGGAAATGAGAGCTAGCTGTAAACAAGCTCTGCAGTGCAAAGGTGAAGCAACATTTTCTTTTCCGAGAAGAAAATCAGCAGAGAAACTGAGATTTCCTTGAGAAAAGAAACACAAAAGGAGACATCATTACTAACTAAAGTTAGCAAAACCCAGAAAGAAATTGACAACTCCTGACTCACTGTTAAACACATTTAACAAAAAAAAAATCTCAAACTTTCATTTCAATTAAAAAAAAAAAAGAAACGAAAAGAGCATCAAACAAACTAAGAGAGTGAGCACAAGAAGAAAACTGCATTGGTGAAAACTGTAACCTGAAACACAAATGTGAAAGAAAACATAAAAGAAAAAAAACAGAGTTGGGTTTTACCTGGAGGAGGAGGCTAGCTAGTTAGCTAGCTTTGGTTAATGCTTAAGAGGCAAAAAGAAAGAGAAAAAAAATAAAGCTTGGAAACAAGAAAACCCTAGAAAACCCAAGCTTGGAAATACCAAACAGGGTTAAGTAAGAGCTTCTGAATCTCTTTGAGCTGAGGTTCTGCTGCAGTCTCAATGTTCAGTTCCCCAAGGCCAAGTATTCCTCTTTCTTTCTTTCTTTCACTGTTTTTGTTAAATGTCAGTGGAGAGAGTAAGCAAAGGCGGTGGCTCATTGGGACGTTTTCCTATGCAGGAGATTGTGATTGATTAAGTTGCCACGCTCCTTTTTCACGCGCTCTTTCACGCTCCCTCACTCACGTGCTATGATTGGTTGCTAAATGCTGAGGCTCCCTGCTACTCCCTCCTCTGAAACTGCAATTAATCTCCCTTATGATCAAAGCATGGAGTGAGAGAGGAAACTGTTGATTCATCCATAAGAAACGACATCTTTCTCCTGTCTTTTCCCTTCATATTTCAAACTAAAAGGTGAAGCAACAAATGAAATATCTACAATGAATCCTGCAAAGGGAATCAAGTTATGGCTTGACTTTGATGCTTCATTGCAAAATAATAATGATAATAAATACACTGTGTAGTATTAAATTGGAACAAAATGTCACTGTTGCATTCCATCCAAAGAGAACAACCCAGCTGCTTTCTTATTTACAAGTTTTTGCATGGAAAAAGCTCAATGGATTTACATTTCTTTCCTTTTCCTCAAAGGGTGCTGGATGAAACGCCAGGTTAATCTATTTGAAGTTGCTTAGTTGCATTCCCAACCGCCCCTTCTCTATCTCTGTCTTCGTAAGTAGAATGTGTGGTTATCATCTGAGCAATGTCTTACAATCACTTGATTATTACCTATGCATCGCTTTTCTTGTCTTGGTTTTTGTTTTTCCTGTCATTCTTTCATCTTTCTGGTGAGGCATTTGCCTATATAATAACACTCTTTGCCATAAATTTCGCAAGGAAGTGAGTCATTTCACGCAAAGGGAACAGTCAAGATTTGTTTAAAACCAGACTTTCCTTCAAATCACACCATTGCATAAGCTCTTACAGGTACAAGTGGGAATTTTCTTTTCCTTTAAACTTTTCTGTTCTTTATAAGATTCTGGATGATATTAATTTACTTGTTCTCCTGGAAAATCCCAAAATTTTCCTTTGGACCTTTCCTTTGCATTGACAGTGGTGAGACACCCTAATGAGCCAATGCAATTGCTATGTATAGTAATCCATGGAATTAAAGTGTGCGTCTTGCTCCTCTTTTCAACCATTCATTCACATGTCATAGCCTTGTTATTTAGGGCATTTTGTTTGATGGGGGTCCCTAGAAATAACACCACTTGGGGACCATTTTCCCTAGACATTGCCTACTTTGGCTATTTCCTGCTCAAATTGAAATAAAACCGCCCACCAACATTTATGTTAGTTGTCATATGAGCAATAAATCAAGTTTGTTTTGGCTAAGGATTTGAAAGCCAAAGCCCATGTGTTTCACTTTTGATTATAGGTCTCCTAATGATGTCTCCAAGCTTTGAGGACAATTTTAAAGATCACAAGTACTCCATCAATGGCTTGGATGTGTGCCTAATTCCTTCTGGGCGCCTTATAAAGAGGAGGAAAATATTCTTGTGGGGTTCCAATTATTAGAAAGCACTCACATTTGTATGTCTTGCATTGTAGTAAAGCCTTCCTTTTGAGAACAAATACAAGGATAAGGTTTTAAATCAAAGGGAGAAAGATGTATCTTTCATTGTGTTTAGGCCTTTGCTTTGTTTGCAATGAAAGCAACAACTAATAATCTATTGCTTGTGATGTTGATCATTCCCATTGGACAACAAAAGGAACTAACAAAAACTACTTGACAACTCAATTTTAGTGGGTTTTTTTCCACAAAAAAAGGGGGAAAAATGACAAGAGGAAGGATGTAGTCATGCTTATTGCCAACCTTCTTTGAAGAGTGAGTTTGAACAGCGCTTTCCATTGTAGAATCAATGCAACAACCTAACAATGGGTCTAAATATTCTTGCAAATAATTAATGAATCTTCCTCTAAGAGCTCCTAGGACCTAGGGCAAGGGTATATCTTTCTAGTTCAATGGATGATGAAATATGCATTAGCTTTTCAGCCAGAGTTAACTTTATTCAAAAGGACCAAAGTCCCTTCACTGTAACTTTTAAGTGATCATTAACACATTGAAGAGATATAAGTTTACTGATTTGCCTTCAAATGCTATATTATTGAGTTGATTGTATTTGAAACCTTTTAACTGTGTTGATCACAATCACAAATCCCCATTTTATTGCTTGGATTTGAATCTTTTTACATTCAGGTTTACCAAGTGGTGGCAGAATATCAACAATTATGGTAAACCTTTGTTGAAGTTGGAATGCATCTTTTTAGTTGTTAACAGTGTTTATCTGAGCAGCCAGCAAACACTACATGCTGAGGCATAAGACTCAGTTAAGTTTAGTCTTATTTTCTTATGTTGCAGTCAGTTATTGTTGGTTATCCTACTTGACACTTATTAGTCTACTATTTAGAATTATGGATCAGTTATCTATTGAGTTCACTTAGTGGGTAGTTATCAGTTTTTATTATGTTTTCTGTACTTGCTTAAGTAGCAAACTGATATGAATGAAAAATAGTTTTGTTTTTTATCTTCATCTTACTACTCTTAATCATTCTCTCTACTCTCCTTCATTTTTCTTCACTTATTTTTTTGAAAGTTTAACATGGTATCAGAGCTTCTAGGATCTTGAGAGACCTAGGGTGCTAAAAACAGTAGAGTGTTTTTCATCAAAAGATCTCAGTCTTTTATTCTTCTTTCACAAAAAATTATCTGTCATGGCTTCATCCGGGTTTAGTGTCACAGCACCTCCTGTTTTTTCAGGAGAAAATTATGCTATATGGGCTGTGAAGATGAAAGCCTATCTTAGGGCTTTTGATTTATGGGAGATTGTGGAGATGGGAGGTGACTCTCCTGTGATGAGACATGCTAATCCCACTGTTGCTCAAATTAAACAGCATAGTGAGGATGTAGCAAGGAGATATAAGGCACTTTCTTGCATCCAATCTGTTGTGTCAGATGCCATTTTCACAAGAATTATGACTTGTGATAGCCTAAAGGAAGCATGGGATCGACTCAAGGATGAGTTCCATGGAAGTGAGAGGACAAGACAGATGCAAGCTCTCAATCTACACAGAGAGTTCGAGATTCTGAGGATGAAGGATGATGAAACAATCAAGGAATATTCAGACAAGATTATGAAGCTTGTTAATCAATTAAGACTACTTGGAGAGGACTTAACCGAACGGAGAATTGTTAACAAGGTTCTTGTAAGTCTTCCAGAGAAATTTGAAGCTAAAATATCGTCTTTGGAAGACTCAAAGGACCTCTCTCAACTCACTGTTACAGAGTTGGTGAATGCCTTACAAGCCCAAGAGCAAAGAAGGGCTATAAGGCATGAGAATAATGTGGAATGAGCTCTGTTGGTTAAGAATAAAAGCAAGAATCCAAGTAGTAGCAGTAGAAGAAATGAAGGTGAAAAGAAAGATAAAGAGAAGAGAATGAATGATGGTAAACAAAAAAAAAATAGAAGTAAGTTTCCTCCTTGTAGCTATTGTAAAAAGATGGGCCATGCTGATCGTTTTTGTTGGTATAGACCAGATGTGAGATGCAGGTTTTGTAATCAGTTGGGTCACATAGAAAAAGTTTGCAAAGCCAAAGGAACCCGAGGAGAAGAAAAGGCAGTTGTAGTTGAAGATAAGGAGGCTGCAGAGGAAGCACTGTTTATGATCAAAAACACTGATTTGAGAGAGAGAAAAACAGAGTGGTTGATAGACAGTGGTTGCTCTAACCACATAACAAGCAATGAAGAAAATTTCTTGAAACTAAATAGAAACTTTAAGACTCAAATGGAAATTGGTGATGGCAAGTATTTGAAGATACAAGGGAAAGGAACTGTGGGAGTTCAAACACCAACAGGTATCAAAACCATTTCTCATGTATTTTATTCTTCACAAGTTAGCCATAACCTTTTGAGTGTTGGTCAGCTCTTGGAAGACAATTATTCCTTGTGGTTTAAAGATAAGTCTTGCATGATTTTTGATCCCTTGGGTAAGGAGGTGATTATTGTTGGAATGAGGAATAAATGTTTTCCTCTTGACTTCATGAAGAATAGACATCAAGCTTATCAATGTATCTCTAGTGATGCTGAACTATGGCACAGACGTTTGGGACATGTTCATTATAATTCCTTGAAGCTGATGGCCTCATCACAGATTGTAGAAGGGCTTCCAAGCATTGAGCACACTGAACGTGTCTGTGGAATATGTCAAATGGGAAAGCAAAGCAGGACTCCATTCCCAAAGCAGAGCTTGTCAAGAGCTAATGAGAAATTGGAGCTTGTTCACTCAGATGTTGGGGGACCAATGAAACCTGAATCACTGAATGGAAGCTTGTACTATCTGATCTTCATTGATGACTTTACCAGGTATAGTTGGGTATTTTTTCTAAAACATAAGTCAGAAGTTTATGCCAAGTTTCTATTTTTTAAAGCTCTTGTGGAAAAAGAATCTGGTCAAGCTATGAAGATGTTGAGAACTGATAATGGTACTGAATATCTATCCAATGAGTTTAAGAATTTCTTAGCTCAGTTGATAGTACCCTATTGTCCCCAACAAAATAGGGTTAGTGAGAGAAAGAATCGAACCATAATTGAGATGGCTCGATGTCTTCTTTTTGAGAAAGGATTACCAAAAAGCTTTTGGGCAGAAGCTATCAATGCTGCTGTGAATTTGCTAAATATTCTGTCAACTCGAAGCCTGAATTCAAAGACTCCTCATGAAGCTTGGTTTGGATGCAAGCCTTCGATCTCTCACATAAGAGTGTTCGGCTGCATAGGCTATGCCCAAATTCCTGATGAAAAGAGATCAAAGCTGGATGTTAAGTCACAGGTTGTTATTAATCTTGGCTTCAGTGAAATTTCCAAAGGATATCGACTATATGATGTTGAGACTAAGAAGGTTCGAGTTAATAGGGATGTTGCATTTGATGAATTCAGTAGGTGGAATTGGGGGACAAACTCGGTTGAAAGCTCAGAAGACTTGAGTATTATCAGTGATGGTCCAGTTCAATTGGAGAATCAACTTGAAGATGAAAATATTGATGATTATTCAGTGAGAGGCACAAGATCTCTGCAAGATGTGTATGAGCGTTGCAATATTATTATTTTGGAGCCAACAAGTTATACAGACGCAGCCAAAGATCAACATTGGATTAAAGCTATGTGTGATGAGATTGAGATGATTAACAAGAACCAAACTTGGCATCTTGTAGACAGACCAGCAAACCAGAAAGTGATTGGGGTTAAGTGGGTCTTCAAAACTAAACTTAATGCAGATGGATCAGTTAACAAATACAAGGCACGTCTGGTAGCTAAAGGGTATGCTCAAGAATATGGGGTAGACTTCTCTGAGACGTTTGCACCAGTGGCTAGACACGATACCATTCGACTTCTAACAGCCTTGGCAGCCAAAGAAAGTTGGAAGATCTGGCACTTAGATGTGAAATCTGCATTTTTGAATGGCTTCATAACAGAAGATGTCTACATTGAGCAACCGGAAGGTTTTGTTGAGAAAGAAAATGAGAACAAAGTTTGCAGGCTTCTTAAAGCACTATATGGTCTTAAACAGGCACCAAGGGCCTGGTATGAACGAATTGACAGTTACTTGAGAAGTAAAGGATTCAATCGAAGCATGAATGAGCCAACTTTGTATGTGTTGAATTTAAATGGCTTTGTAAATTTGTTGGTCTCATTGTATGTTGATGACTTACTTGTCACAGGTCCAGATAGTTATGTTGTGGATGATTTTAAAATGAAGATGAAGCAGGAGTTTGAAATGACAGATCTTGGTGGGATGACTTTCTTTCTGGGCATGGAAATTGTTCAAAAACCAGATTATATATGTATTCATCAAACCAGGTATGCAAGGGAGTTGCTGCAACGATTCAAGATGGAAGCTAGTAAGTCAGTAGACACTCCATTAGCCTCAAACAATAAGTTTTGCAAGAATGATGGTAGTGGAGATGCTAATGGTGCAGTTTACAGAAGTCTAGTTGGATGTTTATTGTATTTGACAGCTTCTCGACCTGATATAATGTATGCTGCTAGTGTTCTTTCAAGGTATATGCAAAAGCCATCAGAATTTCACTTTATTGCAGCCAAAAGGGTGTTACGGTATGTGAAAGGGACAATGAATTTTGGTCTCAAATTCAGTAAAAAATCCAGCAATAATCTATTGGGGTATTGCGACAGTGACTGGGCTGGAAGTCTTGAGGATTCTCGAAGCACCACAGGTTTTTGTTTTTCTTTCGGTAGTGTTGTGTTTACTTGGAATTGCAAGAAACAAGATGTAGTTGCACAGTCCACCGCAGAGGCCGAGTAAATAGCTGCTGCTACTGCTACTAATCACGCCTTGTGGTTGAGAAAAATGCTTAAAGATATTGGATTTAAGCAAAGAGAAGAAACAACTCTCTGGATTGACAATCAATCTGCAATTGATATTGCCAACAATCCAGTGCATCATGGGAGAACAAAACACATAATGGTGAAATATCATGCCATTCGAGATGCCATCAAAGAAAAAGAAATTGCTGTGTATCACTGCAATTCTTCTGAACAGCTAGCAGATATTCTGACAANCTCTTGATCATTCTCTCTACTCTCCTTCATTTTTCTTCACTTATTTTTTTGAAAGTTTAACAACCTTCCAATGAGTTATTGACAACACATGCTTTCTCTTTGTCCACAACACCGAAAGACATTAAAAAGTTAGCCTTATCTTTCCATAGAAGTTAAGTTGTGGCCTTGGGGCCCCGTCAAGTTCATTACACATAGCTTTCACCCTCCTCCTTTTCCTTTCCCATTTTGTTAGTGCCACTATAATGATATAGTGCTTTCTTTCTTTGTTAAAATCAACAATTCATTTTATGATCTCCAATTATATTTCATCATACACTGTTGATATTTCTGGAGGAAAGCTGCTAGAGAAGCAATTGCTCATCATCAATCCTGTTTATAATCAAATAGTGTATACCAAGGCATGCGTAGGGTCCAAGGGCAATACTCAAGGAGTAGCCCAATTTCTACCTCCTAAAATCTTCAGGCAAATAATTGCTCAGCATGGGTGTAAAGACTCTGATAAAAGGTGAGAAACCTGGCAACTTGATTCTTTTACTAGTATTGGACAAAATGGGCAAGAAAATGTAAAAGCATCCTGCTAGTTTCAAATGTAAGGATGCCAGTACATAGTATAGGCCTGACTGTTGTTTTTGATCCCAGGACCATGTTTTCCATTGGCTAGAAGCTTAAAAAAGGGTGGAAATGGAAGATTATTAGGCTAACCTCAATGAGAAAACATTAATCAAACATGCCCTACCAAAATAATTAGAACAGCTAAATTATTTTAGGACTGATTCTTCAGAAGACACATCGCTATCACATAAAGAAGATTGGATCCAAAGGAGAGCCTGAACCTGAAAGCAACCTGATCTGACTCAAAAAGGGATTCACCATTTTCCAAACACAAATAGCCTAATGCAATTTCTGGCAGATAAACTTGGAGCGTGTCAATCAAAAGCTCCATCGGCAAATATTCAACACATTTAAACATTCAAACGTGCACATATTATTCGTTCAATTATTCATTCAATATTATGAAAACAACATTGTTTCTCTCTTGTGTACTAGTACGACAGGCATTCAATGTTATTAATTATTCCGAAATTATCTTCATCAATGTCATTTGTGAGATTCACCATTAAATTTTACATACATATGATCTATATTTATACATAATTGTGTGTCCAAGCTTGCTCTTCGCGTTGAACACTTCGTGAGAGTCCTGAAACTTGGGGACAACTGTATTTTGATAGAGTTAAAAGGCTCAATCAGGGTTGATGTTGACTTTGGAGATAAGATATGGTAAAACTATAAAACTGCCAAGCGAAATTTAAGCCATTTTATCTCGTTAAAGGAATTTGGCATAAGTTTGCATTGAAGTTTAGGCAAAATTTTTGGAGGCAATAAGAAAAATTCTCTGGTGCTGGTGCTGGTGCTGGTGCTTGCCTTTGAGTAGACTTCGCAGTGGCAAAAGATGGCGTTCTTAGAAGGGAAAAAGGAAATGGTTGAAAGATGCCTAATGGCAGCTTCTATGGCTGCGCTGGTATGCCATCCCAATGCTACCATTAAGTGTTTCAGACCTAAATCAAAGACTACATCCTCACAAAGAAAAAAATCTCGCCGTGAAAATAAACAGCCATCAAAATCCACCAACCAAAATGATTTGGGAGCCAATTCTTCTCTTTCCAGAACTTCAGTTGCTTTCAACATGAACATGGGATCCTCTCCTTCCACTCTTCCCACGTCAAGGAGTGGCGGAGCTTCTTATGTGGTCTCAAACCTTGTCGAAAAAGAGTCTTCATATGGTGTTGTGGAAACCATCTTCAGGTCAGGGTGGGACAATAAAATAGGCCTCAAAATTGAGAAAGTATTGAAAATCAATCATAGTGTAGATGCTCTTAACAAGTTTGAAGAATATAGGGAGATAGTGAAATCAAAGTCTACAAACGTTTCTGCCAGTGAGACTAGGATGATGGAGAGATTGGCAGTTGATGGCAATGAACTCCTAAGGTTCCATGGTGCCATCGTGACTTGTTCATTAGGAAATAATGACTTCTCAAGCATTTGCCATAGGGAATGCTGTGGAGTTTGCAAAATGGTTGGTTCTAGCTTATCAGAAGGTGAAGAATCAGTCGTGTTGAGTAACAACAGCCGACAAGCACATAGAAAAGTTGTGACTGACTGTGTTGTTGATAAAATTTGTGCTAGGAAAGCCATTGTTGTGTGCAGAGTAATTGCAGGAAGAGTTGCTCGATATCGTGGACATGGACTCGTGGATGGACAAGAGGGTGGCTTTGATTCTGTGGTAAGTTTGTCTAGGGATCAATTGGAAGGCTCGGAAGAAGTCATTGTTTTGAATGCAAGAGCTGTGCTTCCATGCTTTGTCGTTATATATAAGGCCAAAGGTCACAAAATGTAGCCAGTGCGTAACGCTAAATCTCTCTGCTTTTCTTTTAAAACAATCCAATTTGCGGAGTGGGAATACATAATTAAGATAACTCTTAAATTCTCATCAATCTCGTTTTGGCCATTAAGCTCATCACTCTTGAGTTGCCTGTGCTTATAAGTTTTATACTCCTTCATGTACGCTACCATGGTTGCAAACTTGCAAATGTTATGGTACCAGGGTGAATACAACCTATTTACTAAACATATGCAGAATCATCTCACCGTAATAGGAAGGTTGAAGCTCCGATCATGGATCAGATTCACCCATCACATGGCTGTTTTGTTGAAGATGGGCTAGGTAAAATCCTGAAATTATTAACCCAGAGAACAAAGACCAAAATGAACGGAAAAAGGAACCACTACCCCTTTTCCTTACGCCCTTTTATTTAGCATGTCAGCTTTTCAACTCAAAACCCTTCCCTTCATGCATGCTGACACACTAAAACACAAACAAAAGAGAAAAGGAAAGCGGCCCCCTTCCGTAAGCTTGTTTCAGTCCCAAAAACTAAGGGAGGAGAGAGAGAGAGAGAGAGAGAAAGCTGCACCATAGAAAAAGAGACATGAACAACCTTAGTACTAAAATACCAGCTAGTGGTGAAACTGAAAGGCTCACCTAAAAGAAGGCTATGCCAAATAACGATTTTATTGAAATATCTTCTATATTTGATTATCCTACGGAAAAGTGGAGAAAGGTGCAGTACAACTTTAAGTTGCCCGGAAATTACTTATAGCATCTAGTTTTCGGTTTCCTTAGTACCAAAAGCACTAAATCCAGAAACAATATGTACTAATAATAAGAAGAATTCCCCCCTTTCTCTGTACAGCTTCAAACTTTTTTCATGACCATAATGCTGGATGTTTCATTAGGTTTGAAAATGATGAAATATGGGCTTTCAACCATATTCATAGGATGACCTATCTGGAAGAAACACATATTCTCTTCTTTTGACAAAAAATGCTACAAAATTTCCATGACCTTCTCCTATGTCCGATGCGAATGAAAAGGAACACCTCGAATGGGATGTTTAACATCAACATCACAAGCCCAAGTTTCTTGAAGTGAGTTTGTCCCCTTGTAAGATAATTCTCCAGCAATCAACTTGGAATATGAAGACAGATACCTTTTTGGGCACAACTGCAAAGCACAGAACTGAATGGTTAAATCATTGTTATTTGCACATACAGTATACGGGCAATAGATGGGATATCATAAATTAACTAAACAAAAATAACTATAAGCAATTTTATAAGATGGCTTCAACCTCAGAAAGTTGCTATAAGCATTCAAGTCTTGACCAAGAAGCATAAATACCATCTATTAAGCATAAAAGTGTTAATGCAATTCTCAAGGACCACTCAGTTTAAACCCTGGCATGGATGTGATCTCGGTAAATTATCAAAAAACACATACTAATAGTGATATTTCCAACTGTTCCTTCTGTCTCCTTTCCTCTGTTAAGATTGAATGGATGTAACTTCTACACATATTTTAACCCTGCCAAAAAGCATAGATGCTCTGAACGCTTACTACAAGTGAACAAGGAAAGATATCCTCCCTCCCCCTATCTCTCTCTCTGTATATAAAGAACAGGGAACAAATGGGAAAGAGACACGTATGTAATTGTTCCAAGGATGTTTGTTTTCTAAGCTGTAGAGCTTTCTACTTTGTGTTTCTTTACAGAAAGATATACTACCATAGAATACATGCAACTCCGAGTACAAAAATAGAATCAATACTCGACAAAAATAATATATACTTAGCAACATTAGAAATAGTACAGCTTTTAAAATGGTGCCTGAATTACCTCGGAATTGATCATCTTGGGTAATTAGACCAAATGTTTCTGCAGTCTCACGAATCATAATACCACTCACTCCAGTGAAACTAGTTATCTTGCACTCGGCAACTGTCAGAAAATAGAGAGAAATATTACAATAAATACTGAATAAATTATATTACGCAAAATCAAAGACTATTGGCACACTGTTTGCAGATAAAATCAATTTGTTCTAATTAGTAATTACTGTATCATTTAAGCCCATGTATGCTCATGGTCTAGACCCAAAAATCATGTAAATAGCTTTCTTTCATCACTCATTTAGAGCAAAGCGTTCAACAAAACAGAAGGGAAGGAAGATATAAAAACGTCAATGTTGAAGGAAAAGAAAAGACAAGGACTTGACGACTATAAATTGCCCTTTGCATTGATTTCAGGCAAGTTGAGAGCAAGGAATTGATAAAAGGATACTTATAGAGGAACTTGCAATGGCTACCTACGGGTTTTCTCAACTAAAGTCAGCTTTTGTACTCCCCAGAATCATTCTACTTAAAAAAGAAAAGTTCAATAAGTTCTTCATAACAATACGAAATATGTAGATCCCCTGAAAGAAACTTGATTATTCATTCAAATACTTTACTATTCCCATTAAATTGCCATATATGTTGCTTCAAGTGGGTAAAGCATGAATGAATTTTGTATTCTCACAGAAAGATAAAGGTGCACTACTAATGTGAAGTATTGCTCTGGTAATAAGTAGCCTAACCTAGAATAAAAGCACCATGCAGATCTGCACCAAGAAGACATTGAGCCAACTGGTTTTTCCTGCAATTAAGAGAGCAATGGTTATAGAAAAAAGCATTACCCACAACCTCCACATGACTGAAAAACCAGCATCATTAAGTGAAGATTACATCTCACCCGGTAGTTTTAAGAAGTTGATCCATGTAGCCTTTCCACATTTCATGCATTGGTTTAAATGTATCAAACCTGTAGATCAAAGACAGACCAATAGATTTCAAAATAGATATTTTTCAAGCAGAGAAATAGAAGTGTTGAACAACATCACTACAGCACACTCCACCTTCAAAAAGAATAAGAAAATAAATAGAGGAGACAGAACATATAGCATTCACAAAGAACTACTATCTATAATCCATTTGTTGCAATCTCAGTTTCTTTCCATTTCAACATTCAACAGGAGATCTGCTGTTGTATCACTACTCTTCTCTCAGTTTTGGAGCAAACTGAAAAGTATTCATTGCTATACAATATGAAAAATAATCTACTTCTAGTTTCCACACACACAGCGCACATATATAAACAGTTCCTAATATCCTCACTCTTTGTAGAAAATAACTAGTCCAAGTCTAAAAATATTAATTTAACAAAAAGGATGTGAAAATGGAAAGATCACAGCCAGAGTTCCACACTTACACCTCATACCGAATACCAACGGACATGCAACACAAAGAAATACAATACTCCAACAACATAAGAAAAAGGGGAAAAAAGCATCAATCAGATACCTGATAGAATACTCACTTTTGAATGGCTTGAGGCAACTCAAATGCTCCAGATTTCTTAAGCTGCTTCATAGACATGTGTTTTCTAGACCGCTTAGAGTGTTTCTTCAAAGCCCTGATGTGAGAGCCGGTAGACATAACTCGGCCTTGTACGTAATTATCAAGAAGGATCCAATTGTCAATTTTGATGCTTCTAGATCCTTGCATATATTTCCGTGCTGAATCCCCACTTTGAAGAAGCTCATGCAAAATCTTATCAGCCACACTTCCCTTATTGTTGGAAAACTATAACAAAAAGATGTTAAGATTACATCAGTCCTCTCAAGTCTTTAGTGCAATATTTCAAAGAGTGAAAAATTACCTTAGAATTAGCTGGTAGCAAACTTTGATGTATAGGTTCCAAGAGCCGGGAATACGCCTGACCATTTTCTTTGACGTCTATATATAAAATTAAAATCCATCTCATATCAAAGCCAAGATGTACAATATAACATAATGAAGTGTTCACAATCAACAATATAAATAACTACCTTGTGAAGTGGACGGACCCGAGAAGGAGAAATTTCCTAAATATAAGACATAATGGAACATAAATCAGCCAAAAAAAAAAAACCAAAAAAAGAACCTAGAAAGATCAGAGAAAATTGGAGAACCTTTCTTTGATGATGAATTGGAGGAAGAAGCAATGGATGCATTGGCAATAGACGAATCAATGCTAAGAGTTTCTTTTCCATCTTCCTCAACAGATGTCTTTTTGTTCTTCTGTTGTTGATGAAGCTCCGCTTTCGCAACGGCGAACCTTCGCTCTAATGCTTCTAGAGTGCGTTTTCTTTGATCTTGAGGACCTGTGCTTGTAGCCATTGGTCTAAGCCAATTTAGAAGTTGGAAATGAATTAGCGAGAAATCAAGTTATAATCCAAATACTACTTCCAAGAATAGGGAAGTGGACTTTTAGTTGACCATGCTTACTTTTGATATCCAAATACCAGAAAAGAAGCACTAATAAAAGCCGTTTTCCTACCAAAGGGAGGCCTAAAAGTATAGTAATCGGTTCTGGGGCAATTAAGCGAACACCCAATCCACAATTTTATAGAGGAGTATTCACCTAGCTAATGCAGCAATTGTGAGATCCTGAAAAAGAGTTTAATAAAACAAACCTGATAGCAATTTTCTACTGAAGGCAAAACAAAGGCTCAGGCAATAGTCTGAAAGAAACCCTTTTTCTTTTTCTAAGAACCCTCAGGGCAAACTATTTCTTGCCGTCACTGGCAGTAAGATCCAGCCAGCCATGAAAGAATTTTAGAGGAGACTCGAGTAGGGGATTGGCACCCCGCCTCCGCCCCGATCATAACTTATCTGCACCCGACCCTGATTTTCAAAAATCCAAAGCGCTCGTATCAGGTCGGATTGGGCCAGAACCCCGCCGGGTTTGGGCTGTTCTTCCATCTCCTAGACTTGGACTAGGTCAGATGGATAACGAAAAGAATTATACAAATCCAATTCATTAAAACCATTTTTAAGTTCCAAGTTGTATGGTAATAGTAAAATAATTTGTTAAAAAATAATTTTTATGTAAAATATTTTATTAAAAATTTTAATATTTTTTATTGTTTAGTTAAATTATCAAAAATATTTTTTGTTATTTGAATCAATTTATAAAAAATTTTTTCCATCATGACCTATTTTTAAACTTTTCTTTAATAACATAAAAAAATATTAAAATTCATCAATTGTGTCATATATCTTACATTTATTTATTTCTTATTATATTGTTATATTGATTAATTTGTTAAGTCAATAAATAATAAATTAAAATTAAAAAATTATTTGATAATCTAAAATTAACTTGTTTGAAGAATTTTTTCTATAAATAACATTTAACTAAAAATATAATATTTTTTTTATTTTTATAAATTAACAAATATTTTTTATTATCTTGATCGCTTATAAAAAATATTTTCTACCATAATCCATTTTCAAAAAAAATTTTACCAAGATACATAAAAATATCAACATTCATCTATTTCCAACCATTGAAACTCATGAAAAAACTAGAAAATCACTCCAAAAAAATCCATAACCCAAAAATCTAAATGAAAATATTAATTGGGTGCTAAATAGCTTAGCCTACTCAACTAATAATTCAAATATTAATTGGCACTTATAATTGACACTGTATAGAATGTTTTAATTTGTTTTAAATTAAAACATAGCAATATTTAAGAACTTAAAATTTTTAATCTGTAAGATTTTGATTTTAAACTTTAAAAACATATATATTTGCAAGAGAGATACGATCACTATTCTTCTTCATTGTTGTCGTGATCATCATCATTATATAGTTTACAATCATATACACTCAATAAGAGAATATAATATTTAAGAAATTGAATTATTTAAGAAAAAATTAAAAAATTATTCATTTATTGCGTTTAATCAAGATTTTATATTTTAATTTTACATCAAATAAATTATTATAAATAATAATTGACTAACTATAATTAATCAAAATACTATTTATTATTTTATATTATATGATGCAAACGTAGCATTTTAACATGCTATAGTGGAAGATAACATTACATGCTTATATGGCACTATGACATGGTCATAAAGCATTTTCACTCTTTAAAATCATATCAATGTCATATAAAATCATATGAGTATAAAATAATAAGTAACATTTTGACTAATAATAATCAATAAACTATGTATTATAAAAATATATTTGATTTAAAATAAAAATATAATGATTTAATTGAACTCAATAAAAAATTATTTAAAATTTTTTTAAAACATTACAAGAAAAAAAACTTAGAATTTAGATTGAAAAAGAGTAAACATGACACACATATACATTGAACATAATTTTACAAATAAATCACTTATTCTTTAACTAAAAATCATAACATCACCCTCAAATTTTTATCTTGTTGAAATTTTGTCACATGTTGATGCTTCAAGGTCAGACTATATTGATTTAAAAATTTAATTCACTCAATTATATAAGGATTGGGATTTAACTATCTAAAAAACCACCATTTGATAAAAAAATTTATGTTAAAATAATCCCAAATATTTTTTAAATTATCAATATAAAGAGATGGAGGGACCAGAAAGAGAAAGTTAAAAAAAGGTAAAAGAACAAATTGTTCGTTATCGAAGAATTTAGAAATTTATGTCCTTATCGTTCAATTACCAAAAGTTTCATCAACGACCCATCTTTATCTCCGTCGTCATTACTTTTACCTTTTACTTTTTACTGTTCAATTACGACCATAACCCCCAAACCAAATCAGTCATCATCGTCGTCACACGACCACATTTCCACCTTTTCCATCACCGTCGATTTAGATTGAAGAAAGTTCGACATCATATGTAATCAAAATCAACGGAGTAGACTCGTCGAAGACCAGCTCTTTATCACAAACCTTATCAAAAGCTCGTTTTAAAAAATAAAAAGAAAAAATCCGCAGAAAAGAAATAGGTTGACACGAACATTCCCAGGTCACATGCACCGAATTCCACGTCACTCCTTAATCCTGCTCTCACCCTGACACCGGCAATAGCAGGTGCGAATAGCACATATAGCAGCCGACACTCACGGGTCCCACCTGGTAACAAGCCGTTAAGCTCACGGCACAGCGCTGTCTAACGTGGATAATCGTCACCGTCAATCCTCTAATCAACGGTCGGTATTCAATATCAGAACATCCCTTGTGGATTTTATTAACGACTCACATTCATTTAAAAAGAATTGAAGAAATTAGGTCAGATTATAATCAGAGCCAACCGTTTCTGATGTGTCGGAAAGTGAAAGATGGATACTCTTCAGAGAGGGAGTAGAAACTTTTTGAACTTTATTTATTTTTAAGGAGATTTTGATTCGGTTTTAGTGGTGCTCGGTTCGGTTAGGGTTTTTGTTTAATTAAAGAAATGAAAGCTTCATCGTCACGCTTGTAAAGGCTTCGGTTGCAGTTCTGTTTTTTTCTTTGATTTGACATTGTTTATTTGATATTAAAAACTATTATAAAAAGGCTTCATGATTACTGGAGAGGCTTCTGGTTAAAGCGAAGCGGCTCTCTCTCTATAGATTGATGATTGATTGAAAGAGAGAGAATTATCTTTTTCACAAAATGGCGGAAGTTAGAGGAGTGAACACGTGGCAGGAGGAGCTGGCGAGTTTAGTGGAAGACACGGGGATGATATACACCGGGGATATGATCGGGGTCTCGTCGTTACCGCCGTTCAATGAGGCGAAATCGGCCGCGGCGGCGGAGGTCGTGGAGAGTGATCATGAAACGGAACCGCAGGAGAGTTTGAAGGAACAGGTGACGGGATTTATGAAATCGTGGTGCGAGATGCTTCTAGAACTTGGGAGAGGATGCATAGGCATTGTGCAGCAAACAGTAGTAACTGAAGATTCGTTTCTAGTTCAGAAGCTTGGTGGACCGGTGGCTAAGGTCTCCGGTCGGTTGAGATTCTTGAACGAGTTCTTGCCTGAGGATCGTGATCCAATTCATGCTTGGCCTGTTATCTTCTTCGTTTTCATCCTTGCACTTTCAGGTACGAAATCGTTTCCTAGTATTTATTACATTATCATTTGAGTTGGATTTATTGTGGTTGGTTAGTGAAAATCTGGAACGTTAGATTCACACAATTTCAGGATGGTATTGATGAAATTCAAATATTTGATTGTAAATTCGTATAATTTTGGAAGATATTTTTGTTTGTTGATACTATTATTTTGTTTAAAAATTTGCAGCTCTGAAGTTAAATAGTGGACATGATGAATTGGTACCGCCAGTGAAGAAAGTGCGTGCTCATCCTCCAAATGCGAGTCGAATCCAGCTTCCAGATGGCAGACACTTGGCTTATCGTGAAATCGGTGTTCCAGCTGATAAAGCTAGATTTTCTCTAATTGCTCCACATCCATTTCTTTCATCCCGACTTGCCGGTAAGATACAAACACTAAAAGTTGTATATGCATGGGGTTCTTATGCATATTCTTAATCAGAATTGGTGGACTTGTTAATGTTTTTTTTTGGACAGTTATACCGGGAGTCAAGACATCACTACTTGAAGAGTTTGGTGTTCGATTGGTGACATATGATCTTCCTGGCTTTGGGGAGAGTGATCCTCATCCTAGTAGGAATCTGAACTCATCAGCATTTGATATGCTTCATCTAGCTGATGCTGTTGGTGTCAATGATAAGTTCTGGGTGTTGGGCCTCTCAAGTGGAAGTATGCATGCTTGGGCTGCACTCAGATATGTTCCTCACAGAATTTCAGGTGTGAAGTGGTTGTAAATTTACTATTTTGATACTTGACATGATAAGCATAATGTTACTTAGAAGCCCTTGAAATTATTTGGTTTCATAACGGATTCTTGAACTTATCAAGATAATACCATATCCTAACAATTTGATAGTGGTGTAAATTTTCTTAGCAAAGGCAATTACAAACAATGCAAGACCTTATTGTGATGTATCTGGGCTAAATCTGCAGGTGCTGCAATGGTTGCTCCAATGATCAATCCATACGAACCTAGCCTGACTAAGGAAGAAATGAGAAGTATTTGGGGAGAGTGGTTACCAAGAAGGAAGTTAATGTATTATTTAGCTCGACGATTGCCAAAACTGCTGTCCTTCTTTTACCGCCGGAGTTTCCTATCTGGCAAGCATGGCCGAATTGAGAAGTGGATGTCTTTGTCCCTTGGAAGGAGGGTGAGTCTACTCTTATCTTCAATAATTTCTCAAATCTCATATGTGTCCATACCTTACCTTTCATTTTAGACGATTTTGAGCTAGGGTGGATAGGTGCTAGTTTAAAGGGCTTTTTATGTTTAAAAGAGCACACTTCCACTTTATTGGGGTTTCATAACATACTTTGATAATCTCTTTCGGTTACAAATACATTGAAGTGCTTGTGGTCATGGGACTAAGAAATAGAACAAGGATTAATGCATGAAATGATGCCCCCTGTTGGGTGAACTATTTTACCCTATGGAGTTTGTTCCAGGTCTGGAAGTGCAGAAATTTTTTGTTATGTTAATTCGTAGTGTTGAAAACCAGAAGGCTTTGCAGTACATAATCTTTTTGTGTGCAGGACACGGTTCTGACTGAAGGACAAACATTTGAAGTCTTCTGGCATAGAGATGTGGAGGAGTCAATTCGTCAGGGAAATGCAAAACCATTCATTGAGGAAGCTGTCCTACAGGTTTCAAACTGGGGTTTTAGTTTGGCAGATCTTCAGGTGCAGAGGAGGTGTTACAGAAGTGGAATTTTCCCTTGGCTCAGGTCCCTGTACAGTCAAGCAGAATGTGAATTGGCAGGATTTCTGGGACCAATACATATATGGCAGGTTTGCATACTTTTTCCTCTTGGTTTCCCTGCATAGCATATCTGAGAGTTCATTCCCATATAACTTGGAAGATCTTTGGCAATCTATCACCTCAATTTGGCGTGCTTTTTAATCTCTTAAAAATTAAGTGTGAGGAACATGATATTTTTCTCTATTGTTGTGGACTGAAGAGATTATAGTGCAATATGACATATATCAGGATCCATAGATCTTTTTCTGGTCAGCCTTTGATATGTGATATAATAATCATTTAAGAGTATCTCCAAGTGTTTTGAATTCAGTTGGTCACTATTTTTTGTTTAGATTGACTCTGCCAGTGACTTATGCATGCATTTCTAGTTTGAAGTGTCACTGATATTTAGACTCTTGAGCCAACAAAAGACAACTTAATATAAGTTCTCTTATTGGTTTAACATCTGTTTATTGATCAATTTCTGTACAGGGGATGGATGACAAAGCTGTTCCACCAGCAATGATGAATTATATAAGCCGGGTTCTACCCGGGGCCATCATGCATAAGCTCCCAAATGAAGGCCATTTTTCCTTTTTCTATTTCTGTGATGAATGCCATCGGCAGATACTCTCTACTCTCTTGGGAAGTCCTCAAGGACCTCTTGACCCAGTAACAGACAAAGGTGAAATTCTCTCTGAAGGAGATATGGAAGAGCAATCATCAGCTACTGATTCTACCAAAAATGATACATCACCATAGATTTACAATTTTTCCCCTGAATTTTCCAAATTTTTGTGTAAATACCACAGATTGCTCCTCATAGCTCGTAGGAGCACTTTAGATGTCTCAAAATTTTCTGTTACAAGTACTTGAGAGGTCAGGCTAGAAGTCAACGTACTTTAGAGGTGAGATGTTAAAAGGCAAGGAGGCATGATCTTAGTAATTTACCTTACACACTAGAATCAATAAGTATAAACAATTCTTTTGGCATTTCCCCATTGTCTTTGCTTGAGGAGTAGGTAATCAATATTCAATATTCAATATCGAATTCATGACTTAAATCAGGGTACCTCGGATCTTTTTTAAGAGGTATTTTAAAAAATAATCTTTAAAGATAAGATATTTTTTAAAATAATTTTTTTTATAATTTTAATTATTTTTAATTAAATTAGATAAAATTATTCTTAATAAAGTTACACGTTATAATGTAACACATAATGTATAAAAATTTGTAACAAGTTATGGTTAGCATGTTACACGTCATGTACAAAAATCTGTGACACATTATATACAAAAACTTGTGACAAATTATAGTTAGCGTGTGACATGTCATGTACAAAAACATGTGATACGTTATGTATAAAAATCTGTGACAAGTCATGGTTAGCGTGTTACACATCGTGTACAAAAATTTATGACACGTCATGTACAAAAATCTGTGACAAGTCATGGTTAGCGTGTGACACATCATGTACAAAAACCTGTGACAAGCTATAGTTAGCGTGTTACATGTCATGTACAAAAACTTGTGACAAGCCATGGTTAGCGTGTGACACGTCATGTACAAAAACCTGTGATAAGTCATGGTTAGCGTGTTACACGTCATGTACAAAAACCTGTGAAACTTCAAATCCTCTCAACTTTTTTTTTGATAATTTAGCACAGATTAAAGTGTTTCTAATATGTTTTCATAAATCAAAATACAAATATTTTCTTATCTAAAACACTTACTTTGACTAAAAAAAAAAAAAAATTCTTTAAAAACCTAGATTTATAAATTTTAAAATTTTAAGTTTATTAATATTTAGGTTTCGAATTGTTTCAATTAAAAACTATTTCATATTATTTCTACTGTTTTAGTTTTATCTAAAATACCTAAAAATCAAAATTTTCAAACAGTCATCCACCCAAGCACGTCAAAACTATTATTTGGTGTCTTGAAAGCGTAAGAAAGAGAAATCGGAAGCATGGTAGACGAATACCGAACAGAGAAATCGATAAAATTTGAGAGATTGGAATGGTGAGGGAGAAATCTGAAGCACAAATGGAGAAAAATAGGAAAAAATTATGATGAATGGTTTAATTTATTTGAAATAGTTTAAAGGATATTTTCATCAAGTCAAAATTAAATATGACTAAAAACAGTTAAATTTATTTTAATAGTTACTTTTAAAATATTTTTATTAAAAAAAATCATTTCTCATAATTTTTTCTTTTTTTTATCACTAGCACTCTTTTATCTCTAGTAGTAGTAAGGTAGGACCAAAAGACAGTATTGTGGGATATAGCAAGTAGCTGACAAAGGTTTTCTTCTTATACCGACATGTTCAGAATAATTCCTGGAGGGACAAGCTTCCTGTGCACACCTGTGCTTCCAGTTCCAAAGGCATGTTCACCTCATCTTCTGGGCGTGAGTGAATGCGCATCGTAGCGTCAAGCTGCATGTGCTCTCAACATTAGATCTATCAATTCCTCGAAAGGGGGCCATACCAGTTGAAATTGATGAAAATCTAACGAAAGACCAGCCTTGGCAGTTAAAAAAGAACCCAGAAGACAAGAGTGATTGATTCCGTGCTCAAAATGTTTGTATATATTTTTCAGTCAATCCTATATTTACTGAGAGCTTTCTCCTCTGAGTAGTTTTAACGGAATGCTTAGAATTATCTTTTTCTTCTTGGATGTAAGACTCAAAATTTGGAGCTTGAAACTAAGTGTTACCACTACAATCAACAAATCATATTGTCCACTCCATTATACATATAGAAAGAACTGGCGTTTGGAACAGAGTAAAACCATTACAACCATCGTATCTTGTTATTCTTCCAAGCATCCATGTCAAACTAGAATAAGTATGAACTCCAATTTCAACAAATTCATACAAAAATCAATAGTTTTCCCAAATAGTCTAACAACTATTGGGTCCCAAAGAATGATTTGAACAGACACCCTTCTCTCTTATTTCGCTCTAGTGTATTGGGATGATAAATTTTTTGCACAAAGTGGACAATCTGGACATGTGATGACAATGTCTCCTTCAAAAAGCAGAGCTACCACCCTTGGCTTTCCCAAGCATCATATCTTTCGCTTCATTGATCTTTGATGCAAGGTAATGGCTTCCACCAGCATCTGGATGGTTCGCTACCATCACCCTCCTATGTGCTTCCCTAATCTTTTCTGCTGGAGTACTTTCTCTGTTTGGAAACAATATATTTATATAAAATTTTAGGCAGGAGCTTATGGAAGAACATGGTGCAAATGAAATTGTTTCCAAGAAGAGTGCAATGACCAGAGAAGGACTAAAGTAAATACATTTAAAGAACAAGAGTACAATGACCCATGGCTAGACACTATTCAGAAGCAAAATCTGCAGTTTGAGACATAGGGCCCAGGGGAAAAGACAAGCCAAATCATTAACTGCCTTTGCTCATCAAATAATTCAAAGTCTCAAACAACAAGCTTGAACCTGAAATTAGAGATTAATTTCTAAACAATCCCCTATCCCCAATCTTAAAGTAACCTCAGCTCAACTGCAAAGACCATGAGTGATTAAGCATCATCCCTTGAAACTACCTCAATCAAATAGTACTGAAATTCTCCATCCTCAACTTTAATTCCGGACATAGAATTCATTCCATTGAGCGAATCACCACAATATTATACAAACCCAATTCATTAAAAACCATTTCAAACTTCATTGAAACGATTTCATGACATAAAGCAGATATTTGGACAATGAAAAAGAAGGGTTATCTTTTAGCGAAAGATGTAAAATTTACCTTACACCAAGAATCAGAGCGGCTTCTCTCTTAGTCATAATAGGCTGAAACCCACCTTCATAAAATCTTCTTATTCTAGCCGTCGGTGGCCTTGCCTTAAACGCCTGCCAAGCTTGAACACTGTATCTACCCGCATAAGCAGCCGCTGCCACCGCGAGTCCGGCTATCAACGGAGCAACCTAAAATCAAAATCCCAATTTAATAACCAAAATGAAAATACCATTTGAATATGTAAATATCAATAGTTTTCAACATGGTGGAAAAAGTTTGATAAAGAAAAGAATCATTTAAGGGACTCACCATCTCTGATGCGTCTGAGAGGTCTCTGGATTTTTGCATTCTGTTTCTAAATCTTTGAGGTTTAGGGTTTTGCTGCGGTGGGGTTTTAGGTAATTTTCTTTTTCCCGATTAATATGGAAAAGACCCGATTTTAATACAACTTGCCCGACCGACTTTCTCGCCCGCCCCGCCTTCTAAGTGTTTCTCAAGAAAATATTTCTTATTTAGGATTTTTATTTTTGTTATATTCGGCGACAATATATAAACTTTTTTCAACAATGTCCTGGAAACCTCAAGAAAATGAAGTCTACAGCGAAATGCCGAATATTTTTATTTCTCTTAATATTTTTAAAAATTAAAATTAAACAAAAAAAGAATAATACTTAACAAATTTTAAATTATTCAAAAAAATTGAATAAATTTTTAATCTTTTATTATTTTCAATGATATTTTTATATTTTATTTTAAGTTAAAGAATCTTTTATAATTATGAATTGATTATTTATTATTAACAAAAAATAATTTTATGTCATGTAATGCTAATATGCGAAATGATGATAGGTGACAATAAATGATAATATGATATAGTGACATAATAGGATCATATGATCATGTGACATAATATGATATGGTGATTATTTATTAGTGTAATATTAACATCATGTGATCATAAAATGACAAGTAATTTTAATTGACAGTAATTAGTCATAAAAGTCATTGAGTCTAAATAAAAGTACAAAAATTAATTAAAATAGAAAAATAAAATCTTATTTAAAATTTTTAAATAATTTATGAATTTTTGAAATATTATAAAAAAAACCTACCATTTTCTATGCCATTTAGGAACTAATTTCTTTGATTTTTTTTTAGAAAATTTTTATATGTAAATGATGTTCATAAATCAAAGAAATTTTCCATTTTTCTTTCCTTTCAATTGGCTTTCTTTCACTGCTACTAATTAAATTTCAATGCCACAAAATCTGGGATATAGCTTTAAAATTGACCCAAATCTCTGCGATGATCAAAGTTTTGACAGTTGTCCAATTAAATTTGATCCAATGAATGAACACCCATCATCACCAGATAAATCTCATAAAAAATGAAAAGAAAATGAAGTTAAAAAGGGCAATCAGTGTAATCCCAAGGGCCAAATAAACAAGAACAAAGAAGTACGTATAATTTATTTATACAAATCGATACAAGCAACACGAGAAATTTTAATGAACTGAATTTGGGCATAATTTGCTCTCAATCACAAATATCATTCCGCCACCTGAACGATGATAAGGGGGAGAAAAAGGCATAAACATAAAATAAATAAATAAGCAAAGGATGTATGAGAAGAATAATTCAGATAACAGAGCTGATCCGAGTAACCAATTCTACCCCAATGACTACACTCTCCGGACAATGAATTGAAAAGCTTAACTGTAGAAGATTCAGAAATCAAATGAATGTAGTTTCTCTGTCCTTTTCATTTCTTTTTTGTTGTTTGGTTGTTGCTCATTTGGAGTTGTCCACAGCAATATGATGCTTTGCTCCATCTCTTTTTGATTAGGAATAGCTAACTGCCCCCTCCATTCACCACAGCAACTTCTGTCTTGGTAATGCTGCTGTCCACTTTTGGAGGGCCGGAGTGCCGCCTAGGCCTGGCTGGTGAAGGCGGATAAGACAGCCGTTTCTTGGCAGATGCGATTGGTTCCTTTTCTGGTGTGCCATTTGCTTCTAGTCCCAAGGGGCTTTGCAACCTGGTCTTAGCTCTTGCGGACTCAGTTGGTACCATGTAACTTGGAAGTGATGGGGAGCTCGCCAGGCTCTCATCATCACGCACTGAGGAGCCTGCAATGCTGTGTCTCCGGTTTCGCTCTGACTGCACACTGATCATGCTTCTTGTGTCATCATCTGGACCAACCACACTGCTCCTAGGGCTTGCTGACTTCAGCTTTCGGGCAGGAATGGACGCTTGCTTAGGAGTTGAAGGAGATTGGAGGCTTGAAGTTTGGCTTGGCTTTTGGCTGGCCTTCGGGGATTGCTTATCCAAATTGAGTTGGTAGCGAGCATAAGATTTGCTGATTTCTCCGCCAAAGTTGCTGCGTGCACTCTTTACAGATGACTGGTCATTGCTCTGTTCTTTTTCTGTCATGCCACGACCTTCCCATGGCCGGGCTGCCATCCATCGTTCCAGCCAGCTCCAACCCCATGAGGGATTGTTTGGATCCATGAATAATGGACTCATAGATCTTGAAGAATTCTTCCAGGTTTGCTGCAAAAGGGATTATGTGCAGGTGTCAGACACAGAACTGAGTTTGCTTCAGGTATTTGAATGCCAAAGAACTTCTTGCCTGATCGTACTCCTACCTTTAATAAGACTCATGTTTATTAAGCATTTGGATGAGCTAGGTAAAAAGATGGAATACGGTTAAACATTTGTCAAGTGATCCAGCATATATAGCTTAGAAGGACGAAACTCTTTCTCAGACTTGAAAACATTTCCCTTCGATGAGATCAAATAGTGAATGATGGAAATCATTGTTTTTCAATCTAATCATTATCAACTGGTTAGTATTTTGGATTTACTCTCAGCTAATATCTACATAAGTTGACCTGACAGGTGAGGAACTAATTTATGCTAAACTATTTGGCAGTATGATAATTTAAAGTAATGCTAAACTCAATCTAATCGTTATCTACTGCTACTTCCTGCCTCGTCAAAGCTATGGAGGATAACTTTTTTTTAAGTAATTTAGTTATGCTTCATTCATTCATGTCACTTGACCATGTTATTAAATCTCTCACTTGTACATATAAACACACAGAGGGAAGATTAAATATCTGATGCTCTTCATGAATTCCAACAGCATATATAAAATTTGAGAATCGGGTTACCTGATGAGTAAATGAATACGCCATGGCCCTTTCTCTTCTCATAGCTGCCTCATGCTTGCTCAGTAAGCTTGCCTCAAGTTGTTCCTTAGACTGCAGGCTGTCATCCCACTCTTCCCCCATCTGTTTAAACATTCAGAACCTATAGTCAGCAGGAGGGATCCATTATGGAAAACCAACATGATAGAATGGTTTTCCACTGATGGAGGGCACTTTTCTAATCGAGATGAAGATATATACGTAGTCATTTAGGGAACTGAGCTTGACTGCAGTGACAGAAATTACTCTAAAATCCCCTTGTATGCTGTATATAATACATAAATCAATTATCCTATTTGTTTGTAATATAAAGATGATTCTAGTTATAGGTAGGAAAAACCAGAGCTTGTAGAAAGAATTGAACCCACTCCGCAGCAGTCCAACTCGGAGAGAAAGGGAATTTACCTGCAAGTTCACAAGATCTTTTGCATGTTTCTGCAAGAGTTGCCTCTGAAGAGCCTGATTTTCTTCTGTCATCCTGATTCTCCTAGTACGAATCTGACACTGCACACGCGAAAGAGTTTGCATGCAGCGAAGGGTACTGGCTGCTTGCCGTTTGACCACAGGACCTTCCATCAATGATTTCAGCCTGACCAGTCCTCTTAAAGCACGCAATGCCCTTTTTGCCTGAAAAGAAGAAATCATGAGCAGCAAATTCACTACATAAATTTCAGTTGTGGCTGAGAATCTGAGAATGTTTGCTGCGGGATGAGTGGGATTAAGTAAAAATTAGCTGGAATTGATTGATAATGTTAATTATATCCGATAGAATTTCTAATAATAAATGATCAAGCAAACAGCCTCAGAAGGAAAAAGTAACTATTAAAATTGCAGCACATACCAGGTAACCTCGGAAAGCTGTTTGTATTTTGATTGCCGCGGCTTCCTCCTCAGATTTTCCAGCAAACCTGGCACCTGTATTAAGTTGTCGCCGAACAACCTCGACAGCAGCCTGTGCTGGAACAGCAGGAGCAACAGCATCATCAGCAGCAGTGGCAACTGCCACAGGGTAAGTCTGCCTGCTCTGTTCAGCCTCAGCTTCAGTTAATTTCACCTCCTCCGGCTGAGGAGGAGGGGACAACTTGACAGCTTCTAAAGTGGCTGCATCAGAACCACTGGGTCCCAAATGCACCTGCTTCTCCGAAAACTGTGCTTTTGATTTCTGAAATACGTAGCAAACAAGAATATTAGAAACTCATTGATAACAATAAACTACAAGCAATTTTTAGCTGAATGGGACCTCTCCAAACCTGGTTTCTCTTTGCCTTGGACTCTGGGCTGAAGGCTTTCTTTAGAGAAGATAACCATTTTCCTTTCCTCCCCATCTTCTTATCATTCCTCAGTATAATCCTTTAAGAGCCAAAACAAAAAAAAAAAAAAATAGCCCTTTTTAAAATGCATTTGGAATAGACTAGAAATGAGATATGATTTCGCAGTGTAAAATATAAGGATTTTAAAAATGACAATCTCAAACAAATATTCAAGGAAGCAGATAGCTAATAAATGGTAATAACAGAAATACCAAAAGACAGACAGGGAAAACCATGAGGGCATTAAATATTAATAGTGCAAATTAGGAAGAAAAATGGGAGTTTTAAGCAAAAAATCCCATGATCTATCATGTATATCTGTTACCACAATCTAAACAAGTTTTTACCTTCTTCATTTTCAATTCAAAGATGACTAAGCAAGTTAAAGTAAATGGCTTTTTACCCCAGGGAAGGGAACTGTACAATAACAACTTTAGCTATAAAAATTTCAAATTTTCTTCCTTTCCTAGATTTTCTCCTCAACCAGGCAAAACCCAAAAGTCTTCAAATGTATTTAAACTACCCAGATTTTGAAGGACAATTAGCAATACCAAGCTACAAAAATTTCAAACAAAAAGAAGCTGAAGAATGCATCTTTAAATGGGGGTCCATGGAACAAAAAGTAGCAAAAGTACCTGAGATTGTAATGCCCAGATCTCAAAGAGCTTCAAGGGTCCTCTTCCTTTCTTTTCTGTTCTCAAGACAAACAAAAAAGATCAGAAAACTTTGAAAGGGTCACACCTCCTTTAGGCTGCCTCCTTGTGATATAGAGGGGAAGAACAGATCTTGACAAGAAGATTTTAGAGAGAATATGAAGGAAGAAAAACAGCTGTTTTTTTGCTAAGTGTGACCCCACTTCTTGGGTTGGGCAAACTTGGGTCCCACTTAATTTAACAGATCGCCTCCTCCTTGTCTGATCGGTTGAAAAAACCTATCCCACCAATGTTTTTCTTTCCCAAATGTTGGTAACTAATACAGTTAAAAAAGCACCCTCTTGTTCTGTCATCTTCAAATTTCAATGGCACTTCAGTTCAGTAGCAGAGCAGTTAAAACTGAAACTCAACTGTAAAACTTCCAACATGTCTGATGGTAACTAAAACCTTCTTTTTTTTTTTTTGGGGTTACTTTACTTAGTACTACTTCCCAAAACAAAAATGTAGCATGGGTATGAACAAACAAGTTATACCAAGGCTAACCGCAACTTCTTTTTTGAGGGTATATTACTGCAAAATGTCATTAAGAATATATCAAAGATGTGTCTTCCTTGTCTTACACTTAACCGATTTATTCCATGCTCCCTTTTATTTCGATACTCTTTGCCATGTAGGGTCCATTTAATTTCTTTATAAAATACTAAACATAAGTGCAAGTTTTTAAAGAAATTTTATCCTAAATGCAGAGATTAAATAACCGCATGCAAAATTTTTTTTACTTTGTATGTTAAAGTAGTGATGTAATTTGCAACATGTTAAATGAAAAGAAGAGTAGCATAATGGAGACGGCAGAGCAAAGGCTGTGTGGCATGTTGTCGGTAGACACCGCCACAAGTTTTAACTTTTTCTAGGCAAATAAAAGAAAGGTTTTGACACTCCTTACGAGCAGAAACATGATTGATGAACTACTGCTACAATTTACGTGCCACATTATGATATTAAAATTATTTCAACACCTTTAATTAATTTTGTTTAAAGCTATATACTATTCTATAATTCTTGGACTCATGTGCTACAGTACTAAATAACATCTGACCAGTTTTTCATGCGAGTGGATAATGAATAATATATATAGATATATCTTTTGGCTCACATGTATGGTTTGATAGTACAATTTGATGGACTAATTGTCATATTTTAATTTCCATAAGTAATTTTGGCAAAAGAGGAAGTGGGAAAATGGTGAATAGATTAGATTTATCTCGTGTATTATTATGTTAAATATTATTTGATGAAGTTTTTAAACTATTACAACAAATAATGAATAGAGTAATCGTTTATAATTTATCTTGTGAATAACTATCTTAAATATTATCGATAATATTTTTAAATTTGATAGAAAAATTAAATAAAAAACAATGTTGTAATCGCATATGGTAACATAATCACAACATAATACAACATCGATAATAGTCCTTTATCTCGATCCAAGGGGTAGGTTATTAACTTAAGCATTGTCTAATACAAGCAAATTATAAAACTAATCGATAAATAATTTGTTCTTCCTTTTCACTTCTAAGGCATAATCCAACTCTAAAAGGCATTGATTATGTCCTAATTTATGGGCTCAAACCGTTTATAATTGAGTATTTCGGTTAAGATAAGAAGTAGTATTAAATTGTAGGACCAAGTTTGTTACTAACAACCCTACAACTTGTCACGTCAAGGAGCCTACTAATATAAGACGTGGATGCACATTGCAACATTTCTTCCTTTGATGTTGATTTTTTAGTAATTAGGAATTTAGTCCAAAAAATAAATAAAAAAGCTAAGTTCTTTGACAAGGTGAATAATGGAACCGACAACAAAGTTGCAAGCAGGTGATGGTATTAATAGTTTTTTTTTTTTTGGGTTTATTAGAAATTTTGATAAATTAAAATAAATAATATTATATTCTAAAAAATTATTCGGTTAAAATTAATGTAAAAAAAATAATACTAGTTCACTTGAGTATTAGTAAAATGATAAGAAGTCGTACCCTTTGACTTAATAATTAATATATCTTTTCTTATTTAAAAAGTTGAATTTGAATCTTTATTTTTTTTAATAAAAAATAAATAATTTGTAAATTAACTCTTAATTTAATTCAATTTCTTAAAATGAAAAGGGAAAAATCTATCTATAAGTCGAAATTAGATATCACATGCACTCGTATTAAGCTTAGTACCCTCCTATAGATTTTTTTTTTGTAGAAGTAATACCCTCATATAGAGTTGATCCAGTAACTTATTCATTTTTTTCTCAAAAATATTTATGCATCATCACATATATGGACGTTCATGCTTTACAAAGGATATTATAAATTTATAACCTATGTTTTTTTTTTCTTTTTTAACATTGGAAAATAAAAAACCTCTTTTTTTTCATGCACGGAATAGGTAAAATTTTGTATAATTCATATTTTTTAGTACCAGAAGAAGTTCATTATTCTTAGAATTATATAACACTAGATAAAACTTTTTTATCTTATAGCCATGCTTGATGATTTTATTTGTTGAGATGCTTTGATAGGAATCATATGCATGCTAGCTTCTTCTAATTTTATACATGCAAATGATGTTTTCCCATATATATGTTAATGGGAAGAGAGTGATTTATATAGCCATGGGTTCCAATTTGCTAGAAATTGACTGATAAGTTTGTTTCCCAAAGCAGTCTGTATCTCCAAGTTGTCCAATTCATTCAAACGTATATGTTAAAGAAAGAGGGTGGTAAATAAGTGACTGGTGATGGTCCAGAAATCAGCCCAGACAGAGATAGGCCGCCTGTTGAAAGATGTGGGAAACTGCATCAGGCTGCAGCTAATGAAAGACTGTTGACATTTCTTTGCCCCCTATGGCCCATAATTGATCATCCCATGGCGGTCCAGGCAGGTTTTTTTATTCAACCAAAAACTTTTGCAAAGATAAATGCATGCAGGCATTGGAAGAAAGGACAAACAAAAAAAGAACAGAAATTGTGAACAGTTTTGAGAACTATTTCTCCTAACCAAGAGAGATGAAGCAATATGATATTAATTTCTCCAAAATGTTCTTTGATTACTTTCTAATCAAATGGTTTGGTATAACCACTTGCCAAGGTTGGTGGGTTTTTCTTTACTTTAAATCAATAGAATTTTCATTTCAAGATCTTCCATCCTATAATCATCAGGTGGGACTGGGAGTTTTCAACTTTTGGTAGTATTTGTTCCTTGGCAAGGATTATTTGCTGTTTTTTATAGAAGTGAGGCAAACATTTGGGGGATGGTTTTTTGGATTTGATGTTGCAACTGGCAAGAAAAAGATGGTGTGCCCTATCATGTTGAGACTGTAAAGAGGAACAAAAAAATTTGTAAAATGTGTAACAATTAAAAAAATTACATGATAAATGGGAAAAAAAATTGAGACTATGCTCTTCATTATCATATATTTTTGTCCACCAAATGAAATCTCTCTGCATCATATGTTTTCCTCCTTTATCTTTGAGTAACAGTAACATCCAGCAATGAGGCTGTTTTGACAAGGTCTATTGGCACTACTCCAATGGGAAAACGAAGACGCCAAAGCATGATTTTGGAGCACTCTTCTGGTGGGATACCCTTTAACTTGGTCTCATCTTCTAGAACAACTTGTTTCACAAATTTGAGTGAATTCTGGAAAGCAAACACGAGATAAAACAAAAGCCTTCTCAATAAAAGTTCTGGCAGATGCAGACACGAAGTGTTAAGTCATCCGTGCTGTTGGTATTGCTTGCAAAGCTAATTATAAACTAATATTTTTTAAATCATACGTGCAGCACTTGAAGATGTCAGAACCCACAAGAGAAAGGCTGATCTTTGCCCTTTCTAGCTCAACTTTTGAATAATATAAAAACTTCAAAGTGCCCATTATTTTGTTATGCTTTCACTTCAGTTTTTAGAGTGGGGGGGACTGATCAAAGCAACAGCAACATGTTATAAATTAACCCTTTACCTAATATGTATCAAGGCATGCAGTATGCTGCTGTTTTTTTTTATAAAGAAATGGAAGTTGGTCGAACCCCTACTGAACCATTTATTTTCCTGGTGAAAATTCTCGGAACCTAATTTAAATGGGACCCAGCTTCATTCATGGAATCATGATTATTAGCTTCATATGCAAACCATATCCTTTTTTTTATTGTAAGATGGTATAAATTTTGGTTAGTTGCATCAATCAGTATGTTTAAAGACCATTTATTACCAAACTGATGGACAGTGGGTGAAAAATCCTAAATATTTGAGTTTAGGCCTAGTCTCATGTCAACGAGTTTTTACTGGGCTAAATCCATTATGCATTCTTTCATTGTACATGTGATTCTTGATAGTACAGACTTCTAAAATGGGAGCTTCATTGTTGTGATGAAATGCAGCATGAACAGAAAAAGAAAACCATTTTTAACTATCTAATGCTTGGCTTAGAGAATATTTGCTTACCTGTGAAGTGCCTTGAACAGATGTGGGGCGACCCCATCTCTCAGGGTCCCAAAGGATTGAACTGTTAAATGCAAAACTTGATATATGAATAGGAGGTTTGGACTCTGCATCTGTTTCTGCATCTGTTTGGTTGTTCATCTTCCTTAGATGCCATCCTATCACTTGAGAGGAATCGCATACTGGTCCTTCTATTACAACTTTCCTCTTGTTTGCTGACAGCAAGGCCATTGGCCAAGTTCCAAACACCCTGTACATTGGCCAAAATGTATATAGGTTAAATACATAGTTACTCACTCTTTTCTACAGCTTACCAAAGGGTTTGGTTGACACTATCTTTTCCCAGTATCTTTATACTGACATATACTCTTCTTTCATTTGTTAAATTAATCTTCATTGCCCTAAAAGAATGAAGCTTTGAAACTTCCACCCACCAGCCAGCGCATTATATTCTCATGTCCTAGTTTCTCTTTTAAATTTTTTATTTTATATACCCTACAAGGGCATAATTATGCAGGTAGTTTGAAACTTATATCATAAGAAATATAATAGGAGAAAGAATATGATGAGGGTACATACTCAATTTGTCTAAGCTCTTTGAAGAAATCAAGATCATAAACATTGGAAAGTCCGGCGAAATGAACAATTCCGCTCAGCTTGTGGTGCTCAATGTGCTTCAGTGCCACATTTCGCTGGTGATTCAGCTCTGCTTCAGGGTCTGTAAAGTTCTCCTTGAACACTAAATGCCTATACATAATACCTGTTTTCCTAAGTATTTCGGATACCTCATTCGAATTAGATTTCCCTTCCACGACAATCCACAACAATGGTTGAGGAACCAGCTTTATAGTGTTCGCTAGCCTCCTCAAAAACACCCCTTGAAACTGATCTTTCGTGCTTGTTGGTGTAACAACAATTATGAGTCTTCTAGCTGGCAGCTTGATGACTTCATGAGTATCCACTTGTTTTGGACTTTCTAGTTCCTTGGACTTTGCTGGAACTGGCACCGGAGTTTCTGCTCTCAAACTTCTGCTAACATTACTGCTATGTACTGCTGTTGCTGATTGGTTCAACGTTTGGACAGGCTGCGGCGAAATCTGTGATTTATTCTCTGTAGCAACACGGCTAGAAAAAATTGAATCCTTCCCTGTTGGAGCAAAGCCTGTGAAAAACCCCATGACAAAACATAAAGAGAAGTGCACAATAGCTTTCTTCCATAACTGTACTTTCTTCTTTGATCTCTCCACAGACCCCATCTTCTAACTTGCCAAAAAATCAGTGGAAATGGAATTTTAAGGTGGAAAATTTGGTCACCTCCACTGAATCAGTTGAAAGTATTGTTGTTATCATAGAGTAGAGGGGGATTTAGAAGACTATGATTAATCAGGTATCTTTTTATATTTGAATGTTGTGGAGGTTATAGCTAGGAGTGGTATTTTCTTTTTTTTTTCTTGTTTTTTTTTTTTTAATGTAAGGTAGGAGCTGATGGTTTGTGATTGGCACTGGCAAACTCAATGTATATTGTGTTCGTTTGGGGTTTGTTCAATTGATGAGGCATTGCTTCACTTAGTTGTCCCTTGAAGTAAAAGAAACACGGAAAAAGAAACATGTACGAGGGCTTGAGTTGCTATCTGCACCAAATAGTTGTTGAGATGGAACCCATCAACTAAAGATTTTGAAAAAACAATTTATACCCTCTTCTCCCTGCTGTCAGGATTCGTTTTTCTAATACCTGGAGTTGACCAAACGCGCCTTGTTTTCACATTTTCGTACTGAGAAGACCTCTAAGTCCCCATAAACAGGTTGATGCAGAACGTCTGCAGCATCCACTATTGCGGCATGGTTACTCAAAAACTCCACTTTCTAGGATCATTGTGATCATGTTATTGAAATACGTATACGTAAGAATGGCAAGAACTTGAGAGAATTCCAGATCCTTTGATATATATTCCAAGTAAAAATACATCAGAATTTAGCAATACAGAATTGCGCCCCACTGGAGATTGTGCCATGTCACAATCCTGATTGAGGCGAGGTTGAGATTGCGGTCATGAATTGCATGTAAGTTTGAAAATTTCAGATTCGAATTGGACCAATATGTCCTCAACTGAAATAGGAAAAAGAAAAGAAAATGGAGGAAGAGAATTAGCCTGTCAGGCTACGGATGCCTTTTCTTAATGGTAATTATTAATTGTTGCCAATAAGATTTTAAGAGTCGTCCATCCATCAGAGTCACTTTGATTGATTAGTGATTTTTTTCTTTTCTAGTCAGAAAAAGTGCATCTTATTATTTCTTGTTCTCCAATTATAATTTTTGCCACAGTTTTCTAACTTTAGAAGGAACTTGAGATATTGACAAAATGATGGTGATGAATTCATGATGTTAATCATCAATTTATAGTAGTCTACAGGACTATGAGCCCGTAGTCTCAGCAGCTCTTTTCTGCTGTATGATTTAAAGACTATTCATACTTCAAAGAGTTTGCCTTTTGCCCCAGACTTTGCCACTTCGAGTTGTTTATGGTTTTTCACTCCAACAAGCATTTTAGCAGTAAGAATCATCCGTATTGAGTATTGAGGCATCAATCCATGGAGCAGCGCCAAGGGAATGATTCATCTTCACCCCACAAGATTAAGATAGGTTTACTCTCACACTTGTTTCCACCTTTTTTACGCATGATTTGCGTAACTCTTGATAAATACAAGATTCGGTGGGGGAAAACGGGTTTCTAAAGCAAGGGAAGAGCCCAAACAGAATTTAGCATCACAGCACAAGTGTCTGTGACCTTGGCATTAATTCGATGTAAACGACAATTCGAAATGGCAATGTCTTGTTTGGGGGAGGATAATTCCTGATCAAAATTGAGGACAAAGGGCAATTGGTAGTTGGTCAAAGACGGTTCGAAACCTTTACACAGCTTGTTCTACAAGAACAAGCGTCGGTTTAACAAATACCCAAGTTTCAAATAGCCACAATAAATATCAATGTCTAGATTGCCATTCAGCACAATGGGAGACCCCTGGGCTACCTGTTCGAGGATGCCGGCACCAATGATCTTACAAGCCGCATTCCGATTGCTGGGATCCCTTGTAACTTTTGAAATTTGCTCGCAATCAAACTAGAGGAAACTCTGAGCTGTAGGAATCATACGGAATACCACATTCATAGTGACATTAAGATTTTACTCGAATACTCGCAGCAGAAAATCATAATATCAAACAAGAATTGTTTTAAAAGCATTTAACTACACTTGACAAAAGAAAATGTAAATAAGACAAATAATAAAAGCAAACCTCAGACAACTTTGCAAGTCGCAACCCAAACCAGACACAGACGACAGCATATAAAAATTGATCCACAAAACTGACATAAATTACCGGTAAATAAAAAGTATGACCAAAATTAAGACAATTATCCTAGCTGTGATAATTATCTCACAAAAGCAATCTCACTTTCCACTCTTCTTGGCAGCAGACTTGGTGACCTTGGCACCGGATGCATCCTTCTTATCAACACTCTTGATGACACCAACGGCCACAGTCTGGCGCATGTCCCTGACAGCAAAACGTCCAAGAGGAGGATATGCAGAGAAAGTCTCCACAACCATTGGCTTGGTGGGAATCATCTTCACAAACCCTGCATCACCATTCTTCAAAAACTTAGGCTCCTTCTCAAGCTCCTTGCCTGATCGTCTGTCAATCTTGGTCAGCAGTTCAGCAAATTTGACAGCAATGTGAGAGGTGTGGCAATCAAGGACCGGGGCATATCCATTTCCAATCTGGCCAGGGTGGTTCATGATGATGACCTGAGAGGTGAAGCTGGCAGCTTCCTTGGCAGGATCATCCTTAGAGTTAGATGCAACAAAACCACGCTTGAGATCCTTAACAGCAACATTCTTAACATTGAACCCAACATTATCACCAGGGAGAGCCTCCTGGAGGGCTTCATGGTGCATCTCAACAGACTTTACTTCAGTGGTCAGACCAGTGGGGCCAAAGGTCACGACCATACCAGGCTTAAGGGTACCAGTCTCAACACGACCAACAGGGACAGTTCCAATACCACCAATCTTGTAGACATCCTGAAGTGGGAGACGAAGTGGCTTGTCTGAGGGCCTCTTGGGCTCATTGATCTGGTCAAGAGCATCGAGAAGAGTGGGACCCTTGTACCAGTCAAGGTTTGTAGACCTCTCAATCATGTTATCACCCTCAAAACCAGAGATTGGGACAAATGGGATCTTCTCAGGGTTGTAACCAACTTTCTTAAGATAAGAAGAGACTTCCTTAACAATTTCATCATACCTTGCCTTGGAGTACTTTGGGGTTGTGGCATCCATCTATACCAAAAAATATGAACACTAGCTCAGTCACAAAATCAAGTTTTACTTAAAACAATTATTAAAGAAAAAGACGCATAGATAGAATACAATGTTAAACGTGAACAAGTTCTAAACCTCACCTTGTTGCAGCAGCAAATCATCTGCTTGACACCAAGGGTAAAGGCAAGCAAAGCATGCTCACGGGTCTGACCATCCTTAGAGATACCAGCTTCAAAACCACCAGTGGTTGAGTCAATAATGAGAACAGCACAGTCTGCCTGTGAGGTACCAGTAATCATGTTCTTGATAAAGTCACGATGTCCAGGGGCATCGATGACAGTGCAGTAGTATTTTGTGGTCTCAAACTTCCACAGTGCAATATCAATGGTAATACCACGTTCGCGCTCAGCCTTAAGCTTGTCAAGCACCCAGGCATACTTGAATGACCTTTTGTTCATCTCAGCAGCCTCCTTCTCGAACCTCTCAATCACACGCTTGTCAATACCACCAAGCTTGTAGATCAAATGACCAGTGGTGGTCGACTTCCCAGAGTCGACATGGCCGATGACCACAATGTTGATGTGAACCTTCTCCTTACCCATTATAAAACTCGGGAGAGAAGCTGAAAATCAACAACAAATAAATTCATAATACAAATCACAAACAAAATTCAAAATTAAAACTTGAAGCATAAAATTCCCTTGCCTACCAACAACAAAAATTCCACATGAAGATCACACAATTAAATCCATATTTTATGGAATAAGAACTAACAAGCATAACCTCCAGTTTAAACTAACAGTTTTATAAAGAATAATTCAACTTATTTTAAAACAAAAAATCAATCCAAAGTTAAAAGTCAACAGATTTAATAAAATAAACGTGGCCGCTGGGATTCGAGCCCAGGTCCTCCACAGATGGAGTTCTTTCCACTGAACTACAGCCACTAGATCTTAACATATCCTTTCCCATGTAACCAGTCAAAGCTTTCCATTCAAATCAAATAAGCCCCAGGGAAAAAATTAATCGCTGGCCATCTTTATTATTATCGATAACCAATTTCCCTGAGGCTAAATTCGCTTCGATAGATCGGTTATCACAGGAATTATCTTCTCAGGAAACAAATTTTATAATTTTAAATCATAAAATTTTAAACGAACATAATCATAGATGCATAAAATCTAAGAACACATCGATCATAACACAAAAAAAAAAAAGGACGAAGAAAGAATCAGATCCGAAATTACCCAAAAAAGGAATATAAACAAAACGAATCAGATCAGAATCATTAAAAAGGAAACAAATCAAACGGTGGAAAAATCAAATTTATATTAACTAACCAAATCAAATGAAAGATAAAACTAATATTTCAGGTACCAATCAATCAGATCAGATTCTTCCTCGAATCGAAGCAACAAAATTAAGAAAAGGATTTTTACCTGTAAGCTAAAAATAGGACTCTTGGAGATTCGCTTGATCAGAAGCTCTCCTCGTCGCAGCGGAAGAGAGCGTAGAGAGCAAGCGAGAGAGGAAGAAATCAGCTGTCTGCTTTAGCTTAAGTAGCTACTCTCTCAGCTTTGGTTTAACTAGGGTTTCTCTCTCAGTCGTTGGATTAAAAGGCTCACGTGAGAGATCTCACATCAACCGTTTAAAGGTTCTCCGATATTTTCTCTCAGACTAGATGACTTTATTTGGCCTTGAAACCTCAAAAATACCCTTAACCTTTTTGCAAAATAACACGGCACTCCTTAAACTATGCAAACTACCAATTTTACCCTCCACTATTTCCTAATTTTCCGTTTTTAACCAGGTCTAAGTACCTATAGGTGCTTGTACTTTGAGTTTTTTGTCAATTTAGTCTCTTTCCTAAACTGATCAATTTAATCCTTATATTTTAAGAGTTTGTGCAATCAAATCTCTTCCTTTAATATTGTCTGAATTAATTATTAATGGTGCAGACTTGACATTAACATATTAGACTATGTTGACGTGACGACGATGTGGCATTAGCATGTTGCTATCCATGTTTAGAAAAAAGTTAAAAAGTTTTTTTTTGAATTTTTTTCATATCAATTTTTTGATGTCACATCATATTCATATGAACTAAATAGAATAACAAATATAAAATACAAGAATTAAATTGAACAAAATTGTAGACTATAAAGATTGAATTGAACAAAAATCTATCATATATGACTAAATTGGATACTTTAACCAATTTTTGTTTAGCATTTCCTTTGTATAAATTAGTGAGGTTATTTTTAGTAATTAAAAAGCATTAGTTTTTCATTTGAACAAACTAATTAGACTGCATTTAAAAAAAAAACTAATAAATACTTTCATTCTATTGGAGTAATGCAAGTATATCTAATCAAAAAACCTAAATTACCAAAAGATCTTGTAGTTCAACAACATCCACCAAGATACTAAAAACCAAAATGTACATCATCCTATTCTTTCAAGAGGCTTGTAACCTCTACAAGAACACAAATCAAGTACATCATGCAATACTTTCAAGATGCTTGTAATCTCTATTAGAACAAAAATCATATAAAAGTATAACCCTGTACCAAGGTTGGCCCTTGGGTGAAGCCACCCAAGCAAGGGCTTTAGGCCCCCAATTTGAGGAGGCCTCAATTTTAGAAAAAATTTATAATTTTATAATAATTATAATATAATTAATTATATTAAAAATAAAAAAATAAAAAATAATTAATAAAATTATTTGTTCTTTTACTTGTTTAATTATGTGCCTAATAAATCTCAATTTTCTATTACTTTCTTTTTTCTAGAATGCTATTAATTCTCAACTATATTCTCTTATTTCCAATAAACTAACAGTCATATGTATTTAATTATCTCCAACAATTATTTTTTTCTCACTTATTTCTCTTATTTCCAATCAACGCATTTAATGATTTCCAACAGCTATTTTTTTTCTATATATAAAACTAATTATTTATTTTCAATGTATAATATATATTTTTGAAATCTTTCTTTCTCATTTGCTCTTTCTTCCTTTAACTTTAACTTTTCTCTAAAAAATACACAAGAAGTCTGTTCTTTTATTATTTTCATAAAGCTATGAGCCTCATTTGCGGTTTGCAATAAGCATTCAACAATTAGATACTATTGTTCTAATATTTACAGATTTTATTACTTTAATTTAGAGTTTATATTATATTGTTATATTATTTTTATTTTATGTGATCGTTGATTTATTTGAATTATAAATTTGGATTGTTGATTTTATATTAGCCATTTAAAAAATATAAGATAATTATAATAGTTAAATATTTTTAGAATAATGTTAACAATTCCAGTAAGTGTTGCTTCAGGAGAAAGAAGTTTTTCAAAACTAAAATTAATAAAATCTTATTTAAGATCAACAATGTCTCAAGAAAAATTAAATGAATTGGCTGTATTATCAATTGAAAAAGAAATATTAGAAGAACTTGATTATAAAAGTTTAATTAAAAATTTTGCATCTTAAAAAGCTAGAAAAATAAAATTTTAATAATTTTTTTAATTTCAATAAAAAAAAGCCTCATTTGAATATTTCGCTTTAGGCCTTTGAACTTATTGGGCCGCCCCTGCCTTGTACAATATCCATTATTTTAAAAAAAAGTCACATTAATATTCACAATATAGACAAAATCATAGCAAAAGGCCTCTGCTCCAACAAACTCAACGATGATAGCAAACTAAGATTTCCATATCGTATATAAAAGTTGAGCAATGGCTAACTAATTGATATATTGATCTAAGACTCACAAACCTCGAACTTTATTTTGTAAAGGGTTTTTATCTATTGTCTTTGAAAAAAAATTAATTTTTATTTATGCATATTCTTTTAATTATTTTATTACTTTATATAATATTCTTAATATTGAAAAAAACATTTCAAATGTCTTGCATAAATGATTAATATTAATATTTTTATTGTGTTATGGTTGAAATTTTTTTAGATGAAAATTTTTGAAAATATTTTTAAACTTGTGGTCCAAATAAAAGAAAATAATTTTCTCAATTTATCCAATCAAAAGACAACATTAAATTTTTCAATAAAATATTTTTTATATAAAAAAATTCTTTTAACAAGTTAATTTTAGACTACCAAACAAACCTTAACTAAATTACATCTTAACTATTGTCATGGATCCCACATTAAGAAGATATGGATGGGCCTTATGTATATAAATATGAGTCTTTCACCACTTATTAAGCATGTTTTTTAAGTTAGGAACTTGGACTTGTGATTTTTAAAGTTTAAGGTCGTATGAGATTGAGTTTAAGTTTCGACTCATGACAAATGGTATCAAAGTAAACCTGAATCTTCACTGATGTAGAGCCCTATAAGAGATACAAGGGTCGTGGTAGACTTAGACTAGTGTAAGAGTTTCTCTTCTCTATGGGTAAAAGAGCCATTGCAACAGGAGCGTTGCATAATTGAGTGGGATAGAATGTCAGAGTCAATGCAGCGGGAGCATTGTACAATTTGGTGGGATAGAATGTTATGGATCCTACATCAGTAAGAGATAGGTGGGTCTTTGATATATAAACATGGGTCTTCCACCACATATCAGATATGTCTTTTGAGCTGAGAATGTAAACCTGTAATTTATAAGTTTACTTAAGTTCCATTTTATAAGTTTAAGGCCACATGAGATTGGGCTTAAGTTACAACTAGTAACAACCATATTACATATAATGGTCACATTTAATTTCACTGTCTTTCTCTAGCAATTTTTTTTTTAACAAAAAGTCCCATTGGAACCACTCTATAAAAAGTTAAACAAGGTATATTTTATTCTTTCTTCTATAAAAAAATATATTGCTTAATGATATGTTTATTTATGCCGTGTTATTTTAATTTTAAATTGCCAAAATAATAAAAAAACTTCACCTAAAAAATATTGAAAAATTGTGTAATTACTTCTACCATTAATTTGAAAGTCATGTTGGAATTAACTGTAATCTAGTTATAGTAATATTTTTGTTTTATAATTTATAAATCATTACATAATGTGAATTCGAGTATATATTGTTTTTATTTAATTTCCTTAATTATTTTAAATTGTGCCTTTGCAATAAAACAATCATATATTATGCAAATTTTGTAATAAACTAATCATATATATTATGCAAATTTTGTAATAAAATAGTAGCGGTAATTTTAGTCACTATTCCAACTACCAACTATTAAGAAACCTGAATAAAAAAGGCAACCAAAATAAGTAAAATAAACGAAAAAAGGGGTTTCGAAAACTCCAAAAATCGTTGGATTATAATTTTTTTTTATCAAAATGTGTCACCAACTAGGGCTTTAACTAAACAAGAAAGCTACAACATTGTTCAACAACAAACAAATGGTAATGTTATCCAAATTTTACAATAAACATGGTGAACAATAATTCATACATAAATACAAGAAACCATAAGGGTGTTTAGGCTCCCCATGTTACACATCTCAATTGTTCTTTTTTAAATCCTCGTTTTCCTTGCTAAGGGAATCTATTTTTGACTAGAGAATATTAATCATAGCTTGGGCACTCATCATTTCAAGCTTTAATGTCTCCTTCAGATATCGTGTGGATCTCATTCTGCAATTCACTGATAAGTTCATGCAACCAGAGGCACCACAAAATTTAGATTAACAATATCATATGTTGGAGGAGGAACATGAGAATTCTCTTTCGATTCTATTGATTCCATTAAAGAAAATTCCAAGAGCGCATAATGTCTTGATAAATTGTCTTAATTGAAACCTAGATATATGAGTCCACAAAATTTCTTGATTACTGAAAACAAAAGTTTAAGTCAAACGTGGCCATAAACAAAAACTTGTTCACAATCAAGAATGTCTTCTGATCAAGTAATGGAATTTCCATTGGGTTATCGTTTCGTCCCAACTGAAGAATAACTCATTCTCGTTCGTTATCATGTATTAGTTTTTCAAGAAAGAAGATTACAATAATGAAAACCTAGGAAAATAACAATAAAGTTGGCTGTATGGAATAAATATAGATATATGAGTTACATGCTTTGTAATTCTTTTCTTGATGCTTTGTGCACTTTTTTTCTTACATCTCTTGTGTTTTGTTCGTTGGTTTAGGATATATCAATTTGTTGTTTCAATTTTTGAAGATGTTTTTGCTACTGCATATTGAGTTTTGTTGAAAACGTGATTAATAATTATCAAAGGTCAACATATCAATAATATGATTTATAATTGGGTTTTAAGGTTTTGCTTATTCTTTATCAATAAATCTTATGTTGATTTCTTGTTTGTCTACCTTTTGTCAACATTCAGATTTCTAGAAGTTGCGAGTATTTTACATGTTTAATATCTATAATTATATATAGAGAGTGTCTTTCAAGTTTCAATTCATGTAATTGTTAGACACTTGGGTAGGCCAATTAAATGCCATGTGTATTGGCAATTGGTTGACACGTGGTAGGTTTAGTTTGTGGTTTATATGAGATTTTTTTAATTTTGTAGGAGTTAATTGTGAAATGTAATAATTGTTAATAACACAGCTGAGCCTTTTTTGTGGATTTCTATTAAATAAAATGGGTATATATGTTTTTTTTAATTTTTTTTCTTTGATGTATAGCAAATCTAAAAGGCATAAGTGTCTTTTTACTTAACTACATTTTTTTTTCTCTTCATCAATTTTCATGCCATTGCTCTATTTCTCTCTTCTTCTCCCTTCAGTGGCTTTCACATTCCTTTTTTCTCTTCGTCTCTCAAAAATTCGTTTGAGTTTTTTGGTCTTTTTGCTCCCATGTTTTAAGATTTATCTTCTTTTTCTCTTGGTTTTTTTGCCTCTCTTTACTCCCCGTGTTTTGAGATGTAAACGGGTAAAGCACTTACTATTTTTGAGGTACCCGACACTGAAATTGTTTAAAAACTAAAGTATCCGAATCCTATAAAAACCTAGATAAAATTAAAAAAATACTATTCAAAGTTGAACCCTATTAGTATAGCATTATCCGTTAATTATCCCATTATTCAAAGCAAATTGTTAGTATTTGGATACTCATTTAATAACTCGAACCCAAAACTCAAATAAAAAAATGTTTTACATTAATTCATATATAATTAACTAACAATTAAAAACTATTTCACAATTAAAATCAACAACAATACAACATAAAAATAATATAAGTGTAGAATCAAACATCATATTCAAATATAACATACAACAAAATGAATACATCATAAATTTCATTTGAATTCTCTTTTTCTTCAACATCAATTGTGCAAAGTTCACCTCCAACTGAAGATCCTACACAAATTTAAATGATGAAAAATTATATAAATTGAAATATAATAAACATTTTTATAAAACAAATGAAAAAAATAACTAGTATATTATTTACCTTCCATTTCATTCCTCAACCAATTTTGAGTGCACATTAATACCTCCAAAGTTTTTGGATGAAGCATACTTCAATGTTTACTCACCATTCTCCCACTAGTACTAAAAGGTGACTCGAATGCAATCGTAGAAATAGGAATAGCAAGAAAATCTTTGGCCATCATTTGCAATGTCAGATACTTTAACCCATTTATTCTCCACCAATTCAAAATATCAAAAGATTCAGTCCATGATGCAAGTGCCTCATCTTAATAGTAGCCCAATTTTGATTTCACATTCCTATCACTAAAAAAAGAAATCATAAATGCAATTAATTTTGAAAGTAATTTCGTTTGACTTAATGCTGGAATAGATGCTGATGCCTCAGCTCAAGAATTAAAAGAATGTGACTTTGGTTTACATGATCTAGATTGGTATTCAAGAAGTAAATCATAAAAAGTTCTTTTAACTTGTTCAATTTCATAAGTTGCATCATGACCATAAACCTCAGGAAAATAAAACTCCATTGCCTTCATTTTACACCTAGGATCTAATATAACCATAACAGCTAACACAGTATGAATAACTTTACAGTACTTATCAAACTTGTCAAACATTTTTTTCTCATTGCACTAATTACAACATCATCAGAGCAGATCTAATTTACTTTTGAACTTTGAAGTTCACATTCTTGAACATAATAACAATTCACAATAGGATAATTTGTCTCAAAAAACAATTAAGTGGTCTTATAAAACAATTCCAACTTTTCAACAATATTTTTTTGCTTTCTTTCATTCTTTTTCCTTAAGCATAGAAACATAATATTTATCCTTAAATTTCAACTTAGGGAAAAGATCTTTGTATTGCAAAGCAGTGTGAAGCATTAAATAAGTCGAATTCTACCTAGGTTTACAATCAAAGCTTAACTTTTAGAATATGACATTTTTTACTGACGAGCTACATCTTCAAACTTTGCCACTTTAGAGAGACTAGCTATCCAAAAAATTAAATTGCTATTTTCTATGACCTTGTCTATTACTGATAATCCATCTTCCATAATCAAATTCAAAATATGTGTACAACATCTCATATGAAGGATTTTTCAATCAAGTAAAAGCTCAGAACACAACTTATCAACTATGATAGAAATCATATTGTCATTAAAACTGCAATTATCCACAGTTATAGTAAAATTTTTACTTTTTATAATCCACTAAGTCAAGGCATCTAACAGCTCTTGTGTAAAAACATCCTTGGTGTGAGGTGTAGGCTCATAAATAAATCTATATATTTAAAAAATAAATATTTGTTAAAAGTATGCTCATAAAAACACTAATGAATTTTGTACCACATATTATATAATTAAAAATAAATATTATTTACCTCAAGATACGGCTTTGCAACACCCAAGAATCATTAATAAAATAAGTAGTGACAGACATGTAACATTTCTTTTGATTTGAAGATCACATATCTGTCCTAATTGCTATTCTACTTTTTAACTTCCTAAATACTTTTTAACTTCCTAAATACACCTTGTAACTTGGCCTTCTATGTGTTACAAACCTTGACAATATCCCCTCTAATCATAATGCGAGAAACCAATTTAACAAGGGGTTGAAGACTAGTACTATACCTTTTGAAACCAACATGTTCAACAATACTAAAAGGATACTCATCTAAGGCTATAGCACAAGCCAACTCATATCTTGAAATGTTTAGATCAAAGGTAAAATTTTGAATTTAAACCTTTCCATCATTTTGCATCCCCACACTAAGCTGCTTTTGCCTTTCAAAGCATTCTTAAATGCTCAAAAAAAAAATTTCTTGGACAAGTATCCATATGATTTTTCAAAAATGATGTTTCATTCTTACTACTGGCCTTAAGAAAAGTGTTGTAATAATTACAAATTTCCATATCTAGTCCATTTATGTTTTTCTTTTCAAAATGAGCTTAAATTTTCAAAGTTAACTTACAACGTTTTACACTTAGAGCACCTAACAAAGGTTTAGTTAAACTAGGCATAGAAGATCGTGCATTAGGAGTTTTCATCATCATAGGTGAGTTTCCCAAACAAAACAAGTTTGCATCAATCGAAGATAGATTGTCTACTTTTTTATAATTCTCACCATCATAATTCTTATCTTTTTTTTTATTGTCGACATTCTTCAAAAAATCTATACATTGTCAAAAAAAAAAGATATTAATGAAAACTGACAAGATATTAACAAGATATTATTCCTACCAAAGTAACAAGATATTACTGTACCTCAAAAAATCAAAACATCCTAAAAGAAAAAAAAGAAATTTGCCCAAAACAATAAAGGCAGCAAGAACAAAGTCTAGAAAACAGAACATTCAAAAATAAAGCAAAAAGAAAGAATCATGGACACCAAGAAAACTGAGTGCCAAAGTATCAAATGTTCTAGAATTGGTCGACCTTAGAAGTGGCAATATGACTCAATTAAGGGGGAGAAATTATGGACTATGCACTATACTTTTTTTTCCTTTTGATCGATTTTTGTCCCACTAGGTTTTTATAGCTTAAGGTTTTTAATGAGGCAATCCAGAAGTGGCAATATGGCTCAATTGAGGGGGAGCAATTATGGACTATGCACTGTACTCTTTTGTCCTTTTGACCAATTTTTGTCCCATTAGATTTTTCTGACTTAAGGTTTTTAATGAGACAATACAATGGACATTTAAGGGAGAGTATTACGAATATATGTGAATATCCATTGTATTTCATACACCAATATATTTCTCTATATCCAATGTACATATTTATGTTGGTAAATCCTTATCTCCCGATTTCATTTAGTGTATGTACATTCCTATTTACTAAGTTCATCCTTTCAATTTATGTAAATTCATTTTTCCTTCATCTATGTGTTCTTATAAATAAAGACATTGTAGTTAATGGTAGATATACTGGAACAAGAAACAAAATAGAAGATCTTGTTACATTTCTACTACTTCTCTCTAATATTCTCTTTCAAAATTATATTTCAGAATATTAATGAATTTTTAATTTGTAGTTAGAACAATGACTATTTATGGCAGCAATTACATATTTTAAGTTTGTGTTACGAGCTGTGCATATTTATTTTTGTCTGCTTGTTGTGATTATGATTTATTATTATGACTATTTGATATTTTATTATTGTTTATGCAGCTGTTTACTTTGCTATTTGAAGCATAGTGAATAAGTTTTTATTAGGCTTTTATATGATTGTTTCCCTAATTAACAAGCTTTTATCAAACTTTTAAGCGATTGTTTACTCTGCTATTAAAAATATAGTGTATCATGATGGATGAATTTTGATCAAACCTTTTGATTCGTATATGGTTACTTATATTTAATTTCTATTTACGTGATTTGATTATTTTAATTTTGACACACATTATTTGATGATATTTGTTTTTTATTATTTGTCCTATAATTTAGCATTGTCTTGATTTGATATACAATTGTATGAATATAATACATTTCTCGGTCCAGGTTTGCATGGTAAGTGTAGAAGAGGTACACAAGACTTGATCTTTTGGATATTTAATATAGGCATAATACTTAAATAAGTTTCTAAGCCATTCAAAAAAATTCAAATAAGTTTTTATTCTTTTTTTATGTTTAATCAAGCTCTTATATTTTTATTTTTGATTAAATAAATCATTATAATTAATAATTTATTAATTACCACTAGTCAAAATGTCATTTGTCATTTTTATTCACATAACGCAATATAGTGTTGATGTGAAAGGCGAAAATGTCATATGATCATGTTATCATATCAAATTAGTATGTCGCATCATCATTAATTATGATATATTAGTATGTCAAGTCAGCACCACACTATTTAAAATGACAAATGTCATTTTAACTAAGTCAGTCACTAATCATAAAGGCTTATTCAATAATGACTTATTTAGCTCAAAATAAAAATATAAAAACTTAATTAAATGCAATAAAAATATAAAGATTTATTTGAATTTTTTAAATAATTTAAGAATTCTTTTAAATATTATGCCTTTAATATATGTTGACATTTTACTTGTTGATTATTAATTTCTATTTGTTTCCACTTTATTATTTGCTACAACAGTGGATGGATGGCTTTAACTTTTTTGTCAAAGTAAACATGGTAATTGCAAAACTTTGTACAGAATGTTGACACTAGAGTGGTCAATGTTTGCTGATATTTTATACAGACACAATATTCAAAAAAGCTCATAAATTATTCAAGAAAATTCAAATAAGTCTTTATACTTTTATATTCAATATTTGTTGACCCGAGTATTTGTTTAATTGGTTTGTGCATAATCCCCCTGCCTAAAGAGCAGGGTTCGAATCCCCTCTCCTTCAATTATAAAAAGAAAAAATCAAGCTCTTGTACTTTTAGTTTGAACTAAATAAGTTTTTATATTTTTTATTTTGAGTTAAATAAAATCTTATTATTAATGATTAACTTAATCATAATACTATTTGTCATTTTATATTACGTGAAGATGATGTGAACTAAATAAGTTTTTATTTTTTTTTATTTTGAGTTAAATAAACTTTTATTATTAATGATTAACTTAATCATAATACTATTCGTCATTTTATATTAAGTGAAGATGACGTGGCATGTTAACATGTTATAATTGATAATAATATCGTATGTTGACATATTATAATTGATAATAACGTGGCATGATAACATAATCATGTGACATTTTTTACTCTTCACATAAGTATCATGTGAATATTAAATGAAAAGTGATATTTTAACTAATGACAATTAATCAATCATCAATTATAAAGGATTATTTAACTCAAAATAAAAATACATAGACTTAATTGAAAATAATAAAAGAATAAGAATTTATTTAAATTTTTTAAAATAATTTAACTTTTTTTTAAGCATTATGCTTTTTATTTATCACTCTATTTTATGTGCATGCTTTTAATTTTATATGATTGGAATAATTATATAAATATATATATATATGTTAGTTTACTATTTAGTTTTTTTACTATAAAGATTTGCTGAATTTATTAGTAAAGTATATTTCCTTTTTTTTTTTTTAGGCAAGTAAAGTTCTCTAGATATGATGCATCAATTTCTACCTGCTTTGCAACCACTCCAACGAAGTGATTCAATTAAAGTCAGAGCTATAGTTGTCCGCCTATGGGAATTAGTAGATCCTTCTCGACTGGGGCATATTACTTAGTCTCGATGCAAATGTAACATATACATTAACAACATTTAATGTTTATAAATAATTACTTTTCAAAAAAAATGTTTATAAACAATTATCATATATTAAATGATTAAATATTTTTCTCTTTTACAGAAAAATGCAATGCATGTAGTTACTGTTACAAGTCAATCAGTTTAATATAATTGCTTTCTTTTTATATTTTACAAATTTGAAATTAATTCCTTGCATTTATCAAATAACTAAATTACTTTGCAAAGTTCCAAGTAATATCGAAAAAATAACAGTAATTTTCCGACCCACACGAGAATATTATGCAAGTACAAGTACTAATTAATCACATGTATTTCATATCTCTTGCGGACTGATTGCGTGCTTTGTGAAATTAGAAACAAGAATGCAACTGGTGTAGTCCAATTGAAGAAAGAAGATTGTGAAATAGGATCAACGGTTGAAGACCTTGAATCTTTTGAAGATGGAATATTGACTGTTGAAGAATCTGTGAAGCTGTATTGACAGTTGAAGAACTTGAAGACATGATGATGGGGCTGAAGAAAGTTTCCAAACGGAGAAAGAAGATTGTGAAAAAGTATAAACTGTTGAAAAACTTGGATCTTGTGAAGATGGATTGACATTTGAAGAACTTGAATACATGATGATGGGAGTTGAAGTAAGTTTTGGACCATTCCAAAATCTGAGTGCTCAGCGGCTTCAAGAGTTGAGAAAAAGAAAATTTAGAAACTGAAGAACATGACCAACAACCAAAAAGGGTGAGGTTAAGTGGTTCAATTGAAGACACTCAGAATCTGTCAAAGTAGCAACAACACCTATATCTACTTTAGCAGCAGAGGAAGCATTGGGCTTTGCTGCAGNTTCAAATAAATTTTCATTCTTTTTATCAAATTTAATTAAGTTTTTTTATTTTACTTTTGAATCAAGTAAATTCTTATAATTAATGATTAATTAATTATTATTAATCAAAATAATATTTATCATTTTATATCATGTAATGTTGACATGACATGTTGATACATCATAATGATGATAATAAGACATATTAATATAATCATGTGACATTTTTTACTCTTCACATCAGTGTCATATGAATATTAAATGAGAAGTAACAATTTAACTAATGATAATTAATCAACCATTAATCATAAGGATTATTTAACTGAAAATAAAAATACATGGACTTAATTGAAAATAATAAAAGAATAAAAATTTATTTAAAATTTTTAAAATAATTCAGCGTTTTTTTAAGCATTATGCTTTTTATTTATCACTCTATTTTATGTGCATGCTTTTAATTTTATATGATTGGAATAATTATATAAATATATATATATATGTTAGTTTACTATTTAGTTTTTTTACTACAAAGATTTGCTTAATTTATTAGTAAAGTATATTTCCTTTTTTTTTTTTTAGGCAAGTAAAGTTCTCTAGATATGATGCATCAATTTCTACCTGCTTTGCAACCACTCCAACGAAGTGATTCAATTAAAGTCAGAGCTATAGTTGTCCGCCTATGGGAATTAGTAGATCCTTCTCGACTGGGGCATATTACTTAGTCTCGATGCAAATGTAACATATACATTAACAACATTTAATGTTTATAAATAATTACTTTTCAAAAAAAATGTTTATAAACAATTATCATATATTAAATGATTAAATATTTTTCTCTTTTACAGAAAAATGCAATGCATGTAGTTACTGTTACAAGTCAATCAGTTTAATATAATTGCTTTCTTTTTATATTTTACAAATTTGAAATTAATTCCTTGCATTTATCAAATAACTAAATTACTTTGCAAAGTTCCAAGTAATATCGAAAAAATAACAGTAATTTTCCGACCCACACGAGAATATTATGCAAGTACAAGTACTAATTAATCACATGTATTTCATATCTCTTGCGGACTGATTGCGTGCTTTGTGAAATTAGAAACAAGAATGCAACTGGTGTAGTCCAATTGAAGAAAGAAGATTGTGAAATAGGATCAACGGTTGAAGACCTTGAATCTTTTGAAGATGGAATATTGACTGTTGAAGAATCTGTGAAGCTGTATTGACAGTTGAAGAACTTGAAGACATGATGATGGGGCTGAAGAAAGTTTCCAAACGGAGAAAGAAGATTGTGAAAAAGTATAAACTGTTGAAAAACTTGGATCTTGTGAAGATGGATTGACATTTGAAGAACTTGAATACATGATGATGGGAGTTGAAGTAAGTTTTGGACCATTCCAAAATCTGAGTGCTCAGCGGCTTCAAGAGTTGAGAAAAAGAAAATTTAGAAACTGAAGAACATGACCAACAACCAAAAAGGGTGAGGTTAAGTGGTTCAATTGAAGACACTCAGAATCTGTCAAAGTAGCAACAACACCTATATCTACTTTAGCAGCAGAGGAAGCATTGGGCTTTGCTGCAGCCTCACATTGTCAGAAAGGATTGCCGACTGAAGAAACTAAATATTCTGAAGAAGGATTGATGGTAGAAGATTTTGCGGAAATAACAAGTGCTGAATATGCTAGACAATTCCAAATCTTTGATGAGCAAGTTGAGAGTAGGAAGTTTAGCTACCAGAAAAGATGAGGAGCAGCAGAAAATGGCGTCATTGAGCAACAACTAAGCAGTGGAAGACACACACAACTCTTTGCCAGCAGCAGGGAATCCAGTATCTACTTCAGCAGCAGCCTCAGATATGGACTTTGATGGAGATTTTTCTGAATTAGTTAACCTTCTGGTTTTTGGTGTATTCTGAGATGTATAGCCCTGAGACTTTGGACAAGTCAAAAGTAAATCCAAAGTCTGGAATTAAGCTCATCAGTTTTCTATTAAATAATAATGTTATTTTTATCTAAATTCCTGTCTTACATGTTATTTTGATCGTATGTCTAGCAGGGTTAGAACACATTGAGGCAAAGAGAATATTCTGTGAGGTACAGGGATGCATAGCTGCCTAGTGAAAATACTGATGGTGCCCAGAAACAGTACTGCCCGCACCAAGGATATATCAGGGCAATGTTTGCAGTAGTTTGTGACAAGATGTTTCTGGTTTGGCTATGTTCTTCTTGTCATCCGTTCATGGTTTGTTGGTGTTCATTATGCTTATCTGCTTCTGGGGGTATAATCTGTTATGCTGTACCTTCCATGTATCCAGAATTTCTCTGGTTTTACGCTTATCTGTCCTGGTGGTCTCCATTTATGCGACTTGTACCCGCTGATTCTCATCTGCTGTGTATTTGTGCTCCATGGTGTTGCTTCTGCTGGTGTTGTCTGTTCTGCTAGCACCCTACGTGTTCAGAAATTTTATGCTGTTGGTTCACTCTCAGTTCATCGCAACTTTTCTGTCTCATTGCTTCAGACCTGATGGAATATACTGTGTTGCTCTATCATTGTCTGGTTTTGGTTTCTTCATCACTTCCCAAGGCCAAGGTTAAGGGCATTCAAGTTTTGGCGTTATGTATTTATCAGCATCAGTTAGCAGATAACAGCACTACCCCAGCTCAACTCGCCTGGAATCTCAAAGATAGTTTTATTTGGGCACGGAACTGGATAATACATAATCTAAACAGACCAATCTTTAAACAGGAACAGCTATTTCAAGGAACCACGTATTGTCCCTAGATCTCAATTAACAAGAACTACAATAATCAATAACCCATTTCATCAAAATTTGAAGAGTTTAAGGATAAATATCCAATTAGAGGAGCCAATATTTCGTCACATGCAAGTTTTTTAGTCTTCTGCTTCATTTGGTTTGGTTGAAATAGACTCCCTTTTTGGTCTATGCTTCTTCCATCTCAGCTTACGCAAAGCCATGATCCAAGACGGAACCTCACAGCCTGATCCTGCCATTACATTAGCTATGTTACGCAAAAATGGAACATCATCTTCTGTGTAGAAAGTAATAGCTTCTCCACTCCTCCCTGCTCTGCCGGACCGGCCTATTTGGGAGATCCACAAACTTTGTTTCAGTAACCACACAAAAAAATAAGGACAAGGTAATCTATTCGAGAAATCTAGATCTCTGACAAGGTGCAGAAGCAAGTTGTGCAACATACCAATTCGGTGAATGTATGCAGCAGCAGAATCTGGAAAATCATAATTAATTACACAGTTGACACCCTTGAAGTCCATACCACGGGCAATGACATCAGTAGCAATCAAAACCCATGTTTTGCCAGCTCGGAAGTCATTGACAATATTTTCACGCTGCATTCAATTATAAGATATCAGGATAAAGTAAATAACAGTTGTTAGAAAGACCAACTAAACATAACATAACGTCATAATTCTCAATTAAGCACTACAAGAGCACCTTGCCCAAGATAGCTGCCACATACCAAAAACACTCTTGGGACTTATGTCTCTTCTAGACACTTGCTTAGGGGCTCTAAGATGAAGGTGAATGTGTAAAGGTGAAACATTGTTCATTGCACTTAGAATTCTAGTGTTGGTGGAGGTGGAAAGCAAAAAAGGATCAGCATAATACATAAGCATGGAAATAACCTTTACCTGTGTTTCAGATAAATCAGAATGGATGACACTAGCTCTAATATTATCAAATTTCAGCTCCTCATACAGTTCCTTTGCTCGTTCTTTGCTTTGTACAAATATTAAAACTGGCGGATTCAATTTCTACTGCCAAGCATGTGAGAAGACAAACAGATGGTTAAGGACATGCTCCAGCTGAAAAACACTAAAAGAAGATAACGTTAAAAGAGTATGGTTTTTTGTGGTATATAGTGTCATATCCTCAACAGCTTCAAGCAAAGTATTACAAATGCAATAAATTAAATAGGGGTATTGATAACTCTATGAAAAAGAAAACCAAACACAATTTCTAAGGGTAAATAAATAAGGTGGATTATCCATGTGCTATATATACTAACTTCAGACTGATACAATGTTCTTTCTTTCTCAAACAACTGTTATGGTTGCAAGAGATATGAGCTTTCTTAACATCCATATTAGCAGAATACCTCTGCAAAGCTTTGACGAAGTGCAAGGAGTTTCCCTTCTTCACTTCCAGCAAAAACTAACTTTTGATTTATAGATTTGGAAGCAGTATTCCTGCAGAAAATATCAAAAAGTGTGATGCATGTCAAAGAGAAATCCTCTTTTTTTTTGAAAGGTAATAATCTCATACTTACTTTCTTCCAATAATAACTCGAACAGCATCAGGCATAATGGTGCGTGCAAGCTCCTCAACAGAATCAGGTAAAGTAGCACTAAATAATGAGCGTATAATTGAAGGATTAGAACATGCTTTGACCACAGAATCGATCTGCTTTAACAAGCCCAGTTCAAACAGTTTGTCAGACTCGTCCAGGACAAGATATTCAACCCTGTAGAAGGAAAATTTTGTATCAATGAAGCAGTTTAAATTTGAAATTAATGTTCAAATATGAGCTGGTTTTCTCCATTCCAACAAGACCAATTATTAGACCTCAAACCTTCTCAGATTCTTCTATCCATTCTGATTAAAACAAAATGTTCAAGACATAGTTTTCCTAAAATCATATGCACCACAATCAGAGAGCTGTTTGTGACATGGATCAATGATGATATGGGGGCAGAGGACCACCCATCTATGGACAAATTTTACAGGTAGACCACTTTTCGGCACTGTGTTTTTGTTAAGCATGCCTGGGGTGAGAAATCATAAGGAATATGATCAGGGTGAGATTCATGAGGGTGGTGGATTGATGTGCTTAAGACAGGCTACCGCAAACTTTCAGGAAAGGATGTAACCTGTAAATGGACCTCTCTTGTGTGTGGTGTTCAGGATAGAGAAGGTGTAAATATAATGGGGTCGTTTTTTGAAACTTTGTGGTACTGGCCAGAAAAGTTCAAAGGATGTGTATAGGGGCTGTAGGGTTGAGCTGTAATATGTAAACATTTGGTTGCATTAGCCTCTGATGCTATTAACTTGAGAGGCTGATGCAACCGATGTTTTATTCTTTAATCGATCAATATAATGAACTTGGCTTATCAAATATATATATATATATTTATGCACTTCAACATCCAATAATTAGTTATATCAAACCTGAACCATGTTTTCACCCTTTTAAGTCAAATTTGAAAAGTACTTTATAAACTTGAGTCATAACTGCCAATCTAATCTTTTAACACAATAAGAGGTTTAGCCTAACCTTTTGATCTCTCCTATCATCACACTCCTCATCATTCTTGGATTTATGATGTTGAAAGAGCTTTCGGCATCTACTCATCTACATATTCATCCTATTGGTCTCTCTAGCATCCAAAATGAACATGTATTTGCATCCATAACAGAAAAGACTATTTATAAGCACCAACCTGCTCAAATTAAGTTTTCTTTTCTTGATAGCTGAACTCAAGCGAAGTGGTGTTGATATAAGTATATCACAAGGCAGCTTTGATAAATCAGCACTTCTTATGAGCTTTTTAGTCAACAACTTGATATAAAATTTATTTCCTTTTGCTAGTTTTTTGCACTCTCTGGTTGTCTGAGCAGCTAATTCACGTGTAGGACACAATATAACAGCTCTAACACCTTCAGATGATGCATGCTGACAGATGAAGGAAGCTAATCAGAAAACTTGGGAATAATTTTAGCGAAAATGATTATTGAAAAGATACCTTGAGTTTCATAAGCATTGGTGATACAAAAGCCAAGGTTTTTCCGGATCCAGTTGGAGCACAAGCAAAGCACTCCCGACCCTAACACAAACGATGGCAAAAAAGCATTTCAACACATGAGAGAATTTAGCAAAACCATAAGTATAAACTTCCAGCAGAAGCAGGCATATACTGATCTTTTCACTGAATGACTAATTGCCAATAGGGGAAAAAATGAAGTAGAAAAGAAACCAGCAGTGGTTAAATAAAAGACCATACAGATAGAAGAACCGGAATAGCCTGCCGTTGAATTGGTGTTGGCTCTTTAAATCCAAGTTCAGCAAAATTGCGTAATAAATAGGACTCACATCCATATCTGTAGAGAAACCAAATAATTTCTCATTTTCAAATTCGAACTAGAACAAAAATGTTTGACAAAATCATAGCATTGCTAACATCATCCAACTAATGAATAACAATAAAGCGAAAATTAAGGAAAGCTTAACTCATGGCAATCAAAAGCAGAGTCAATGTTAACTAAACTACAAAAAATAAATAGGCAGAGCACATACACTGAGCTTAACTCTGCGAAACTCTTAAGTGGAGATGCAACATTATTCCCAGAGACATGAATATTAAACTTTTTCCGCAGAATCGCATCCGCCTAATGTCATCAACAATTAGGAAGATTACAACAAAGATAGTACTCAAAAATAGCGATCTATGCATGCATTAAAGAAGCAAACCTCCAGTTTCTGGTTCAATTTCTTCTTCTCTTTGGAAAGCTTATCTTCTTCCTCATCTTTTTGGTTCTCTACGCTCTCTACCAATGCTTTTTTCGAACTCTTAAAGACATTAAATCCCTCCACCGCTTCTACTTTCCAACAAATTAAGCAAAAGAAAAATAGTTTCTTCTGAATATTCATTATAGTAGCCAACGTAACTTAAAAAGAAAAACTGAAATGAAAAAAAGAAATACCTGAAACTGCTTGTTTACGCTTTCTTTTCTTGGTAGAAACGGTAAATTCCTCCCTTTCGGGATTTCCACTCTCGAACAAGCTCAAATAATCCACCTTATCTTCAGTTTCCGTTTTCTCCTAAACGAAAATTCACAAAAAAAAAATTTAATATATGAATAAATACCGAACTCCGACGTAACATTGTGAGAATGGAAGAAAAACCGCACCTTAAACCGAGCGATATCGCTGGCGAACTTCTTTTTATTGAAGTTGGTGCCGCCGAACAAAAAAGAAGCGCCTTTTTCCATTGTCGAAGCTGGAAAACTCTTTCCAATTGGAACCGGGAAAATAACACCACTTACGGCGGCGATTGAGAAGCGAGGGTTTTTTGGTTGATCGTTGTTCTCACTTTCGCTGCAGTATTTTTGAGGCCGAATATTTTCAAGAAAACAAAGTTTCAAAAACTATCAGTTATCTCCCTTGTATTTGTAAGGAATTGCGTTATTACCCCCTCACCTTGAGCACTTTTTAGGTTAAGGACACACAGCATTTAGTTAACTTATAAATTAAAAATTCAGAAAATATACAGATTTTTTTTTAATGGAATAAACACATTAATTTCATTAACATGTATAGAAAATAATCTCCAAGTTTAATTAAATCAGGTGAGATGGTAACTTATCAAAACTTGTTTTCTTAAATATAAAAGAATTGCTTATACTAAGGAAAATAGAGAAAAAAAGGTAGAAATAATTTTCTCGATTAATTTCACAATTCAATTGAAAACCATATCAGAAATGTTTTTTATTTTAAAAAAAAAGGACAAATTAATCCAAATTTACATGTTCATTAAAGAAAAGATTGCACAACAAACGGTTGAGTGAATTCCTAAGAGACACATGGTATCAGACATCCTACGACGTGGGTAGCCTTACAGCCCGAGTTTTCTTAACAAAGGGCGATGCGGACGAATCCTTCGATGCGCCAACTAATTGAATTTACATCCCAGAAAAGATGGGGGAAGGAGATTACAAAAAGATTACAAGAGAAGAAAGGAGCAGGGGTGATCATCCTAAAACCTTACTCGTCGACCCCATAGTCCTCCCCGAAGTATTTATCAACTAAACCATTGGCCATGTTCCTCAGGTCTTCATTTTCATGGAACTGGTATCTTTCCATAGCATCAATCCCATCCTCTCGCTCAACTAGTTTTGGGCCCTCTCCACTTGGCATTCCTCTCAAGACCTACATTGCACAGGAAATGAAATAGTTTTGCATCATTCCCCAACACTAACAAAAGATGGTTAGAAACAAAGATGTGGCTCGATCAAATTAGCAGCAAGGAAAACAAGTGGGCTGCATAAGTAAACTCGCCCATGTCCACCTGTAAGGAAAAGAAGGAACATGGATTCCAAAGTATTCAAGATAAATTGGTAAAGAATCTTCCTAGGCATTCATAACAACTACCAAACAACCAGTAAACATGGTCAAAGTCAATCTAGTGCACATAACATAAATAACTTCTCTAGTGCATAACTGATGTGAATACAAATAAAATCACTAGATTTGCTCACCAGCTCCATGAATTGAAGTCCTAGTCTGGCAGCCTCTACATCAGCAGATCTAACCAAATCAATAAAACCAGAAAGGCATCCTCTCTGAACAAGGGAAACCAAGTGCTCCTGGATCAGATTTGGCTTCCCATCACCTCCTGTAGGGGCAACACAGAGGTTGCCCAACACATATGCTACTTCCTTTCTTATATCAAAGGGAGCTGTTGAAAGAAGGTGCAGTAGTAAAGGTACTGCCTCACTAGAATATATCAACTGCTTGTGTTCAACAGAACCAGCTGCTATATTAGATAAAACCCATGATGCTTCCTGCATGAACAGTAAAGGTTAGAGTGAGAATTACTGATGAAGATTAATACCAGCAAAATAAAGCAAGCTCACTCACCTTCTTCAAGACCCTGTGCTCACTCTTCAGACACTTTACTAGGACTTTTATGACACCATCTGAAAAGGCAATTAAGATCATCAATATTTCACAGATAATAGGAATACGATAAGGGTTGCAATAAATCATATCTAGCAAGCAGAGATATTAACTAACCTGTGATTTCAAGCCCAGGGACAAGAATGGTAGAAGTTGTATGTGAATCACCAGCCACAAGATTGCCTAAGCTTCTCAGCACCTAGATGAAAAATTATTTGTTATTAGAATTAGACAGCAAGCAAGAAATGTTCTTGAAACCATCTCAAGTCCATGAACAATGCAGTGTAACAACCAAATGAATACTGCTTGAGAGAACACTACACCAGAAGATTAGCACTAACAAACTCAAACTTAGAAGCTCCTTACTACAGCATGGTCTTTGGAGATTTGGATGAAGAATTGCAATATTATTTATTTTACTTTATTTTCATGAGCTTGCTTTCATTCTGAAACATCAGCCATTTAGAAACAACAGTAACATCATCGCAAAAGTATGCCAAGTGGAGAAGCATGTATATATAAACTAGCAACAGAGAGCAAAAGCATAACTCATTTTGTATGTTACCGGAATGAGCAGTTGCAGACTATTTGATGTTGCCAATCTTTCCACAAGAAGGTGAAGGACATCAGTCTTCACCAGAACACCAGTAGCAAAATTTGAAAGGGCTGAAAGATACACCACCACCCATGCTACTTCAGTGGCCAGCTCCTCATCCCTGGATTTGAGAAGCAACTTTTCAGTGCATCTACGTCATGTACATTTCAACAGAACTCAGTATGTTTAATTTGACATCTGCTCTTACGATTTTCTTAAGTGTCGAAGAATTGCATCAAGTACTCCATCAACTCTGATGAGCTCAGTTGCAGCTTTAGGATCAGGTCCCTAAGTCCAAGCACACATTTTGTTGTAAAAGAAAGTTTAAACACACACATGCATAAACAGAGCGCACTACAATCCCTACCACATAAGTATATACAAACAAAAGTGGTTTACAAGTAAAGGTTCAAAACCTTGATAAGGTTTGACAATGCCCAAGCTGCTGTTCTCACAGTTGAACCCTTGTTTGGCAACATCATTCTTGCAAGAGGTGGCAAAGCCCCTTGAGACAGCAAAACATTTCTTAACTCCTCCCCTTCCCCAGCAACATTTCCCAATGCCCATGCACACTGCTCAGCAACAGGCAAGGAACTCTTTTCTGCAAAATGAGGGAAAAGTGCACAAACTTTCAGCTGCTCAACTTAAGAAAAAGTACTAGCATCAATAACAGGTAAGTATGATTTCTAGAAACATGAATGGTTCTCTTCAATGGGGAGAGAGAGAGAAGGAAAAAAAAAAAACACACCACCTACATTCAAAACTTTTTGTAAATCATCAGTTCCAAGGCCAAAAAAATTTACTTCAGGGTTTTAACTATCAGAAAGTTGACTAAACATCACAAACCTCCAAGGTGAGCAATAAGCAACGGTAATGCAGGCAACAGAGCTTTTGTTTCTTCCGGTTTTCCTGCAGCAATGTTCGTAAGGCACCAAGCTGCCTCTAGCAACTGCAATATAACAGACAAGACATGAAAATAGATCAAAAAACTTATCTGATTTACTTGCAAAGAATGATCACTCAATTCAAAAACTCTAAACATTGGTAAAACACAAATCCATCCAAGTAAGACATAAAAAACCAAAACATTCACAGCAGAACCGTATAAACAAGCATTGTACAATAATAGGCAACTATTCGCAGCTTTAAACACTAGACCAAAAAATTTTCAAAATCTTTGAACCTGTTCATCCTGAGAGCCAAAAGAAAGACACTGCACAAGCAAGGGGATTGCTCCAGCTTTTAGAGCAGCTTCAATAGGAGGGAACTCCGATTTCGACAATAACCGCCTTAGCTCACGAAGTGCATTTACCCTCTTCTGCATTGCACCTTTTCCCCTAAATGATTGATTAACAAATTATTATATCCCAAATATAGTAAAAGTAACCTAATTAAACACAATTTAGAAAAGTAATCGTACGATTAAACTATTAATAGACATACTGATAAGCAACAGTGGATTTTAAGTCTTCCACAGCTGAAGAAGTTTGGGCTTCCAAAAGAAACTCTTCTTCATCAGTTATCATATCATTTCCTTCGACCGGAACATCTCCGTCAGCGCTGGGTCCCACTCTACATAACCGTTTCGCTCGAACCAACGACTCTCTCCTCTCTTTCCCCACCGTTACCGCATTTTGCCGCCTCCGTTGAGCCGCCACGTTCCCAACTAAAACAAAAACAAAGCCCAGGTCAAAATGGAAGCCGTATAACATTAGGGAAAACCTAGAATGGAAGAGAGACGGCGAACCTGAAGATTTGATGGGGTCCCTTCGATGGGAAGCGGGGGAGTCATCGGCCATTTTGTTAAGGAAACTTTTGAAAGTGAGGTTGAAGAGTACAGAAGAAAACTGCGAGTGTTAAAGGGTGAATCGAGTTTTCTCCCCCACTTTTTTTCCTTGTTTCTTTTTTGGGTTTTCGACCGAGCGCGAAAATTCGTCCACCTTTTGATTGATTGATCGCCGTTTTATTCCGCGAATTGAAAATTTAGGCCTGATTGTTTCTTTTATTTAGAACGGCTTCACCCTCAATTTCTCATAATGTCATTTTTTACCCATAACTTTTTGCATTTAATCAATACTCTCCTCTTCAGGTTGATTAATGATGAAGTATTTTTCCTTTTTAATTTACTAATGCTTATGGGTAAAATAAATGCCTTTGAAGAAAAATATATTTTATAATTTATCCTACCATAAAATTTGCTTAGTATTCTTTTGTTTATCCTACTTAGATTGATGAAACTGTAATTAGTTTGAAAAATAACATCTTAAGTTTTTATAATTAATAGTTGATTTTTTATTATTAATCAAATTAATAATAATTAGATAATTATTAGTTATAAAAACTTGACTTTAGTGACAAAATTATTAATCAATTAAATGAAGCTTATATTTTTTATGAAATTAAATGCAGTTTTGGCACTTTGAGAGATAGACTAACCAATCATTTTTCTCGTGCCGTAATAATAAAGTATCTTCTAATTAATAGAGTTTAGGATATTAAGAGTTGAGTGTGATTGTTTGAGATCTACCATCCATATAAATTCATTGGAGATAGTATGTCTGACAAATGTGCAAGATCTATAACTATTGTTAATTACCTAATTAATTACTCCAAATTAAGCTTAAGCAATGTCAATTCAAATTATCTCATTTGCTTGACAAAAATAGTTTCTTATATTATTTCAAAAATAAAAAGAAAACACCCTGATGTGGCACATATTTTTCTTTGTCCATAAAAAATATGATAATTACTTTTCTTATTTTAAATGAAGATAAATTTATAAATGAAGTAAATGTTTTTGTTAAATACTCGATATAAATATAGAATAGATATTAATATATAATTACCAAATCAATCTCAACCAGAATTCTCAAGTTTTTGGTGAAATTATTTTAATAATTATATATTTTTTCTTGATAGAAAATACTTTGTTTTTATTTTTTTTTGAATGAAGAGAAATTAGAAATAAAGTAGATTTAATTTTAAATTGTTTAATTGAATACTTTATATAAATATAAGAAAATGTTAATACATTAACTTGTTTCAATTAATATTTGATAGACTCGGTTTGATCTTTGTATAAAGTAAATTCAATTTTTTTAATTTTTAAAATGTTAATATTGAATCGACTATTTAGACACTTTTAAAAGTTAGGATCTTGAATTAAAGTAAAAAAGAAAAAGAAAAAGAAAGGAAGATACAAACTTTATAACATGTTTGGTTGAGGAAATGACCCTTTATTTCTAAGAAACTTTTATTCATTTATTTAGTTATGAGATAGCTACAGGAATAATTATTTTTCAAAATCTTCTAAAATTAAGAAATAGCTAATATTACCTTCCTTGTAGTATTAACTATTATACGGTTGAAGAATAAATTCAAAAAATAATAAAAATCAAAATATCCCTTGCAAGTTTAAATAATTGTAACTCTATTTATATAAAATATTGTTTTTTCTCTCTCTTCGTTCTCTCCCTTGATTACAATTTTTAATAAATATTAATATTTAATTATAAATTATAAATATTTTGAATGAAATATAAATTATTAACATTATAAAAATAAAATAAATTAAAAAATAAATAATCATAATAACATCTAAATTATAA